>NC_034192.2:57850657-57893157 GCF_002021735.2 Oncorhynchus kisutch | reverse complement strand
TTGAGTTTAACAGTAAAACAACAATCTTTGGTTTTTCTTTCCCTTGAGCGTAGAAAAGTTGCCTTTGAATTTGTAGTCTTGCCCATCCCTCCCATCCCTCCCATCCCTCCCATCCCTCCCACCCCTCCCACCCCTCCCATCCCTCCCATCCCTCCCACCCCTCCCACCTCTCCCACTGCATTGCATAGCCAGGTTCTGTAGCCAACATATGCAAGTCTCCCTCTTTTCCTCAGAGAAAACAGCTGTATACTAGCCCTTACCGCTCCAAAGAAATTACCCATAATGCTGGTGGTAAGTTTCTTTCTATTGTGCATTGGCGGACCTCATTAAATATTCATCAAGAATATCGTGGGCCTTCTAAAACTAGGCTACTTGCGGATTGAACTGTTTACAGTTCAGTTCAGTTTGTTTAGGCTACAGCTTGTTCAGTCACGTTACCTCAGTAGCTAGCTATAGCAAACATCCTGGGGCGTGTTCAGCAGGATGCAAAGTTTTGGAACATTCAGAGAGAAATATGCTATGTAGAACAAACATGCCTCTTTGACATGTTGAATAAGGAATAACGCCTGCTCTTTTCATGGAACTTATATCTATTCGAGACCATTTTGCAACTGAACGTAGCCATGGTAACGTTACCAGTAGCCTATATGCAAATATTTGGTGGCACAGGAAGAAAGGAAAAAGGATATCAGACCATTTTTGGGCTAAATTCCTCTTCTTGTTTTTTCCTGGAGCACTAGGACTCAGCCACAGGGACTCATGACTCGACTAGGTTTAGTGACTCGACTACATCACTGGGCTGAACAGTCATTAGCTCCCGTTCAAAGTCATTAGCCTCATTCCCACTTCTGGACATAAATGTGGCTGTTGCGTCTGTGCAACGTTGATAACAGATGCATTTTCTATATATATGTGCAATATCTATGTAAGCAGAAGTATGAATTTACATGGCCAGATCCCACTGGGTACACACTGGTTGAATCAACGTTGTTTCCAAGTCATTTCAATGAAATTACGTTGAACCAATGTGGCATAGATGTTGAATTGACGTCTGTGCCCAGTGGGATAATTCTTCTATATTCATATATATGTTTGTCTTTTTCTGCTGCTGGGAAAAAAGTAGGATGTTAAGTTGAAATATATGCTGGTAGGACAAGGCTATGAACTGAATGTTGTTACACACGGAAGTCAGTGATTTACTGTATGTTTACTAGGTTAACGAGGCAAAAGTAACGTGATGAAAGAGCATTAAGTTGACTAAATTGCGCCAATGTTTTAATAATTCTGACAATAACTAGACTTGTCATTATTCAAATGACAAAAATGTGACTAAGACATAATTAGATTCTGGTCAAAATGACAAAGACTAAATCCCTCACACACAAAAAATGGACAAAATGAACACTTTATCAGCCTAAACAATGCAATGCTTTGTGGAGAGGGAGATAAGAGAGGTGGAAGAGGAGAGGAAAGCAGGGTTTTAGATATGAATTGTGTCATGAAGATGAGGAGCAGGCCAACGCTTGTTAATCAAAGATGTTCCTAAGGATTGTGGAGGATAATTCACACACACAGAGAGAGAGAGAGAGAGAGAGAGAGAGAGAGCGAGAGAGAGAGAGAGCGAGAGAGCGAGAGAGCGAGAGAGAGAGAGAGAGAGAGAGAGAGCGAGAGAGAGAGAGCGAGAGAGAGCGAGAGAGAGAGAGCGAGAGAGAGCGAGAGAGAGAGAGCGAGAGAGAGAGCGAGAGAGCGAGAGAGAGAGAGAGAGAGAGAGAGAGAGAGAGAAGGGGGGGAAGATGAGAGAGAGAGTTACAGAGAGAGGGGGAGAAGACAAGAGTTAGGGAGAGAGAAGGTGATGAAGTATCCTAATTTTCTTTACACTTCATATGACAGCTAACTTGAAGACGGTTATTGGTGCATGAATTCCTATTATCCAACACGGCAGTGGGAATACTGAGAGAGTAAATCTATTTACGAGTAAAGAAGAAACACCAAGCTTGCACTTGTTTTGATCTTTGCTGTCAACTTTCAACTTTCAAACGCCACAAACAAACCCCACACAAGTGAATCAATCATACAGGGATTACATTTGCACATTGTATAATAATAATAATCAAAAGATTCTCAGAGGTGAAAGATAAAAGCACCCTATAGAGGTATTGCTAAATACTTGGGTTGTAGACTTGCTATAGTATGATGCCCATATTAGGAACTTGTATGATATACACACTGAACAAGAGTGTGTCTACTCTGGAGCAACACTGGTATCATGTTCTAAGGATACTTTAGAAGAGCATCCTAATAGCCTTCCAGATATGGACACCTTGACTCCATTACCCCTGTAATCTACTGACGTAATATAGATACCATCCATTCCCCCTGTAGTCTACTCACATAATATAGATACCATCCATTCCCCTGTAGTCTACTGACGCAATATAGATACCATCCATTCCCCTGTAGTCTACTGACATAATAATATAGATACCATCCATTCCCCCTGTAGTCTACTCACATAATATAGATACCATCCATTCCCCTGTCGTCTACTCACATAATATAGATACCATCCATTCCCCTGTAGTCTACTGACATAATAATATAGATACCATCCATTCCCCTGTAGTCTACTGACATAATATAGATACCATCCATTCCCCCTGTAGTCTACTGACATAATATAGATACCATCCATTCCCCTGTAATCTACTGACGCAATATAGATACCATCCATTCCCCTGTAGTCTACTGACATAATAATATAGATACCATCCATTCCCCTGTAGTCTACTTGTCACGCCTGGCTGAAGGACTGGACCAAGGTGCATCATGGTAAACGTACATTTTTTTTATTTAAAAAATGATGCCGACAAAACAAAGAACAAAACCAAACCGTGAAGCTTTGGGCTATGTGCCCTGAACAAAGTCAAAGTTAACTTCCCACAAAACAGGTGGGGGGAAAAGGGTACCTAAGTATGGTTCTCAATCAGAGACAACGATAGACAGCTGTCCCTGATTGAGAACCATACCAGGCCAAGACATAGAAATACAAAACATAGAAAAAAGGACATAGAATGCCCACGCTAGTCACACCCTGGCCTAACCAAAATAGAGAATAAAAAGCCTCTCTATGGCCAGGGCGGGACACTACTGACATAATAATATGGATACCGTACATGCTCTTCTCAGTGCATTCGGAAAGTATTCAGACCCCTTGATTTTCTCCTCATCAATCTATACACAACACTTCATAATGACAAAACAAAACCAAGTTTTTATGCATTTTTGCAAGACGATTTTGCAGGACATTGACATATCTGATATTGGCAGAATGCTTAAGTTCTTGTTAATATAACTGCACTGTCCAATTTACCGTAGCTATTACAGTGAAAGAATACCATGCTATTGTTTGGGAAGAGTGCACCGTTATGAACATGAAATCACACTGGAAAAATGACAGTTTTGACTTAAATATGTTTGAAAATCTATGGCAAGACATGAAAATGGTTGTCTAGCAATGATGAACAACCAATATGACGGAGCTTGAATAATTGTGAAAAGAATAATAGACAAATATTTTACAATCCTGGTGTGGACTTACCCAGAAAGACTCACAGATGAAATCTCTAATCGCCAAAGGTGCATCTACAAAGTATTGACTCAGGGGTGTGAATGCTTACAGTATGTAAATAAGATATTTCTGTAAAACATTTTCAATTAATTTCTTAACATGTCTAATACCCCTTTTTGGGACATTGTGTTTAGATTGGTGAGACAAAACATCTATTTAGTCCATGTTGAATTCAGGCTGTAACACAACAACATGTGGAATAAGTCAAGGGGAATTATTTCTGAATGCTCTGTAACTGGCCTATGTTTAATTGATAAGGAGACACTGTAACTAGCCTATGTTTAATTGATAAGGAGACACTGTAACTAGCCTATGTTTAATTGATAAGGAGACACTGTAACTAGCCTATGTTTAATTGATAAGGAGACACTGTAACTAGCCTATGTTTAATTGATAAGGAGACACTGTAACTAGCCTATGTTTAATTGATAAGGAAGGCATTGTAACTGGCCTATGTTTAATTGATAAGGAAGGCATTGTAACTGGCCTATGTTTAATTGATAAGGAAGGCTCTGTAACTAGCCTATGTTTAATTGATAAGGAAGGCTCTGTAACTAGCCTATGTTTAATTGATAAGGAAGGCATTGTAACTGGCCTATGTTTAATTGATAAGGAAGGCATTGTAACTGGCCTATGTTTAATTGATAAGGAGACACTGTAACTAGCCTATGTTTAATTGATTAAGAAGACACTGTAACTAGCCTATGTTTAATTGATTAAGAAGACACTGTAACTAGCCTATGTTTAATTGATTAAGAAGACACTGTAACTAGCCTATGTTTATTGATAAAGAAGGCAACATTCAGAACTGATTTCAACGGCAGGAAGAATTGCCTGATTTATAATCCTTCACTTCAAGGATCTACAGTATTATCGAAGGGTTATCATTCATAAATCTTGTTAATTATGCAATAACAGACGTTATAAGTGTAAGACAGAATCGTTTTAATGATCCGAAACGTTTTGGTTTTCATAACCACAAGAAAATGCGAAAATACAGAACGATTCAGTTATGTATATAAAAAAACATCTAAATATTGTTACTTTTCGTACTAGCGTTTAAACCACAAGAGTATACAGTACAGTGCAGTTGGAGGCCTCAGAGCATCATCACGCTGCCTGCCTTGGCCTGTGAGACTCTATTGACAGACAGACAGACAGACAGACAGACAGACAGACAGACAGACAGACAGACAGACAGACAGACAGACAGACAGACAGACAGACAGACAGACAGACAGACAGACAGACAGACAGACAGACAGACAGACAGACAGACAGACAGACAGACAGACAGACAGACAGACAGACAGACAGACAGACAGATCATAGATTGGTTGGATCCTTCTCTGTATAAATGGCAGAGTGATACAAATATTTGTATCAATTGTATCAATAACAATTGTCTTAACACTGTGAATGGGGCCAAAGTGATCATTCTCCTGTTGCCATGGTGTAACGTGATGTAACAGCTTGGCTTCCATCCCTCTCCTTGACACAACCTGGGCTCAAATGAAGGATCCTCTGAACACATCGACAACTACCTCCCACAAAGCATCGTTACCAGTCGCTCCGCAAAATCGCAATCCTTGCAGAGGAAGTACTTCAAGGTCTGAGAGATAGTGATAGTGACCTAGTAAAGATGCTGGATAAAAAGCTCTATGTGTCTCTCTTATTCTCTCGCTCTCTTGTTTTTATTTGTTCTCTTTTCCCTCCCTCCCTCTCTCCACCTCCAGAGGTAATCCATGGTCTCTGAACAGCATTATTACATATTAGTGATGGAGGTAATTGCAGTGAGACAAAGCTAAGACTCTCTCTGTCTCATAATTACCTCCTCCAGGGGGACCTGAGATAAGGATGGAGGAGAGGTGTGGGTTTCTCACTGGGTCCTGTTTTATATACTGTTTTATATATATTCTATTTTGTTATGTGAGACCAAGGCCACCAATTCAATCAATGGCAGATAATGGTTTACCCAACCTGATCTCCTCAACTCAATGTATTATTTAATGAGTTGTTGTTAAGGAGTTGTTTTTAAGGGGTTGTTGTTAAGGAGTTGTTGTTGTTAAGGAGTTGTTGTTAAAGAGTTGCTGTTAAAGAGTTGTTGTTAAGGAGTTCTTGGTCACCTCCCTGTTGTGGTGTTGTTGTTAAGGAGTTGTTGTTAAGGAGTTGTTGTTCAGGGGTTGTTGTTTAGGAGTTGTTGTTAAGGGGCTGTTGTTAAGAAGTTGTTGTTAAGGGGTTGTTATTAAGGAGTTGTTGTTAAGGAGTTGTTGTTAAGGGGTTGTTGTTTAGGAGTTGTTGTTAAGGGGTTGTTGTTAAGGAGTTGTTGTTAAGGGGTTGTTGTTAAGGGGTTGTTGTTAAGGGGTTGTTGTTAAGGAGTTGTTGTTAAGGGGTTGTTGTTAAGGGGTTGTTGTTAAGGGGTTGTTGTTAAGGAGTTCTTGGTCACCTCCCTCTTGTGGTTAAGGAGTTGCTGTTAAATAGTTGTTGTGAAGGAATTGTTGTTAAGGAGTTCCAACTTCTGCTTCAATGAGATTCCAAGCAACATGTCTGCATTGAAAAACAAAAGCTTAGGAACTTGGCAAGGAGATCAAACATGAAAGTCTGTGATTTGGAGGGTAGCGTCTATGCATGAGAGATTTCATGAGAGAAATCTTTTCATTTCTTTTGGAAGGAAGGGAGACAAATCCTACCTGGCTTGGACAACCATATTTCTTGGATTTTCATCCAAACAAAAATTGGGACAGAGCCCAGTTTTTAACCCTCATCAGAGTTAGTTGGATTACAGCCACGGAATATTAAATTGGCTGATAATCTTCTCATCAAAATGAGATGCATTGTTTTGGACCCCAGATGGCTCCAGAGTCATACTTCACTTGTTCTACAGTGGTAGCCTAGCGATGCATATTTTTCGTATGGTGTCTTTTGCCTTTGGGTTTCCGACGAGGCTTTTGGATTTAGATGACAGTTAATTAATGAGCCATATTTATAAACTTTTTTACGAAGTTTGAGAAGAACTTTAGAAAAAAAGAGGCTGTAATGACGGATTTATCACAGTCTCGCTACTTTACCTGAGATCAATGTACATTTCACGTAATATTGACAGTGTAAATCACAATACAGTGAAATATGTTACTTTGAGATATGCAAAACATGAAAAAGGGTATATGGACACAGTATGCTCAGAGGAAGAATATTTGTCTAACTCCGGAAACACCTGTTTCGCTTGAATATGACCCGACGTGAACTAAACAAGCAAAAAATAATCATCATTCTGCAAGGGAACCTTAGGCTTCCCATGAAGACCTGGTGGAAATTAGCAAGGGTATGATGTGACGCTTGGCATTCAGGCCAAAGAGTTCAATCTTGATTTCATCAGACCAGAGAATCTTGTTTCTCATGGTCTGAGAGTCCATTAGGTGCCTTTTGGCAAAATCCAAGAGGGCTGTCATGTGCATTTTACTGAGGAGTGGCTTCTGTCTGGCCACTCTACCATAAAGGCCTCTATGTTCCTCAAAAGAATACAATAACGGATTATTGTCATATCATTGTCCTGTATCTCCTATCACAGAGAGGTACTATCTGGTCTGGATACTCTGAGAATAGTTTAGGCATGGTGCTCGAGACATGTGGTTATGGTTTCCGCTTGGTCGTTGGAGACCAGCTGTCGTTAGTGCAGCACTGTGGTTCCCTCTGCATCTCCCTCCCAAATGGCGCCATATTCCCTATATAGTGCACTAGTTTTGACCTAGGCCCATAGTGAATGGCATCCTATTCCATATATAGTGCACTACTTTTGACCGAGGCCCCAGAAGAGGTAGACAGAGTGGCCTCCTGGTCAGACTTCGAAGGTGTGCACACCACCCACCACTTCTGAGTATATTACTCGCCAATGTCCAGTCTTTAGATAACAAGTAGATGAAATTAAGGCAAGGGTTGCTTTCCAGACATCTGGGATTGTAACATTCTCTGTTGCCTCTCTCGGGATATGTTGTCAGAGTCGGTACAGCCACCGGGATTCTTTTTATGTCGCGCCGACATAAATAAACATCTCTCTGGGAAGAAGAATGGTGGGGGTGTATGCTTCATGATTAACGACTCATGGTGTAATCGTAATGTTGTGTCTTTGCTATGCCGGATTAAGTGATATGACAAGCTATTTTATAAAATCATTTCTCTGTAATTAATATTACCTGATTAAACTAATCATGTAAATGTAATAAACTAGAAAGTCGGGGCACCACGAAATAATGTTTATAGAGCTTTTATCTTCCGAATAAACGCTTAAAGCCCTAGTAATATTTTACATCAATAGAAGTCAATATTAATCGTCACCTTATTTCAGTCTCATCTGAAAGTTGTAAATTCTTGGTTATCTTCACGAACCCTGGCTAACAAGTTGAATCAGCAATACAAAATTGGGTTTAATTATTTATTTACTAAATACCTAAATAATCACACAAAATTACATATTCACAGGATGGATCATACAATGATTACTAATTATGTCATTCAAGAAAAACATCCCTGGTGGACGGAACCAATATGATGGCTGATGACACAAAGAAAGTGGGTTGGGGTTTGAATGAAAGCGCAGGAAGACCGAGGAACAAAAGTTTTGGGTCTCTGATCAGACCTTGTGAAGCTATGCTTACGTAAATACAGAATCTTATGCATTCTAAATAACCGCCCATTTGGAAAAGGAAAATGCAAGAAATATTTACTCTGAGCTGCGCTTTCAATAGGTTGGTCGCAGATGGAAGGCCGGGTTGCCCAGCAGGGATCTCTTGTCCACTGAAGAATGTCTGGTGGTAGAGTGGATACGTATTAGTACCGTCGTTGTGTGGTAGAACAGGTACTTTGTCCGTCCTTTCCTGATCCATGTTTACAGCTGCTGCTGCTAACTCAACGGCTAGGAGGTATCACTTCTTTATTGAATAAGAGTTCAAAGTTCATACCTAGTTGCAATACTTTGAGCTCGCGCTGAGGTTGGCTTATTTCTGTAGTTGATATATTTCCAGGTCGCAATTGTAAATGAGAACTTGTTCTCAACTTGCCTACCTGGTTAAATAAAGGTAAAATAAAATAAATAAAATAAATATTAGCCCTTTTAACTTCTGGACAGAAGTCCTCACATCATCGGGAACACCCATGTTACATTTTTGTCTAGGGGCTTATGTAGTAGGGAGAGAAGGGCGTGTTTCATAGTTTACAACTAATGTCTGTTCACTTGGGCGGGGCCACTGAGTGAGCAGAGTTTTTACTTTATGTAAACAATTGTCTAATTTAGAAGCTAAAATTACATTTTATATTTTCACAAATAGTTTCATATTTAAACATTTAAATTGCACAACAATTCCATGTGAATCTGATAACTACAATGTGTAGACTTTCCAAGATACAGTTTATGTCATCCTATCATCAGTAATATGAGTAACAGTAACAACTCAGTAACAACTCCTAACAACCCCTAAGAACTCCTATTGCTTACGTCGGTCCCGGAGCAAACATCAATTATTCCGGAGCTAGCCAGCTGAAAAGTTCCATCAGCCACTCCTGGGCTACAATCACCTATCCGGACCAGTTTTACGAATGACGCGGAGCCCCACCGGGCCTTCATGACTGGACTACCAATCTGCCCGAGGGAGTTATCCAACTGGCCCCTCCATCGCGACGTTACCTGAACGCCCATCTGCGGCCCGCTAATCGTTAGCTGTCTTATCGGCTGCTATCTGAATAGGTCCATTGAACAATTTTCTTGGGTCACTATAACTATATCTATTTTGCCAATTGGATTTGTACCCTCTACCACACGGAACCCCACTAATCTACCGACAGAAACGCACAAGGTGGCTAAAAACAGACCTCCATTCTCTGCCAGCTTGCTACCCATGGCCCGGCTAGCTGTCTGAATCGCCGTGACCCCAACCAACCTCACTACTCACTGGACCCTTACGATCACTCGGCTAAGCATGCCTCTCCTTAATGTCAATATGCCTTGTCCATTGCTATTCTGGTTAGTGGTTTTTGGCTTATTTCACTGTAGAGCCTCTAGCCCTGCTCATTTTACCTTATCCAACCTTTCAGTTCCACCACCCACACATGCGATGACATCACCTGGTTTCAATGATGTTTCTAGAGACAATATCTCTCTCATCATCACTCAATGCCTAGGTTTACCTCCACTGTATTCACATCCTACCATTACTTTGTCTGTACATTATACCTTGAAGCTATGTTATCGCCCCCAGAGACCTCGTTTTACTCACTGTTCCGGATGTCCTAGACAACCAATTCTCATAGCTTTTAGCCGTACCCTTATCCTACTCCTCCTCTGTTCCTCTGGTGATGTAGAGGTGAATCCAGGCCCTGCCGTGCCTAGCTCCACTCCTATTCCCCAGGCGCTCTCTTTTGATGACTTCTGTAACTGTAATAGCATTAGTTCCATGCATGTTAACATTAGAAGCCTCCTCCCTAAGTGTGTTTTATTCACTGCTGTAGCACACTCTGCCAACCCAGATGTCCTAGCCATGTCTGAATCCTGGCTTCGGAAGTCCACCAAAAATTCTGAAATCTCCATCCCTAACTACAACATTTTCAGACAAGATAGAACGGCCAAAGGGGACGGTGTTGCAATCTACTGCAGAGATAGCCTGCAGAGTCCTGTCCTACTATCCATGTCTGTACCCAAACAATTTGAACTTCTACTTTTAAAAATCCAATTCTCTAAAAACAAGTCTCTCACCGTTGCCGCCTGCTATAGCCCACCCTCTGAACCCAGCGGTGCTCTGGACACCATTTGTGAACTGATTGCCCCTCATCTATCTTCAGAGCTCGTGCTGCTAGGTGACCTAAACTGGAACATGCTTAACACCCCAACCATCCTACAATCTAAGCTTGTTTCCCTCAATCTCACACAAATTATCAATGAACCTACCAGGTACCCCCCAAAACCGTAAACACGGGCACCCTCAAAGATATCATCCTAACCAACAGCCTCATTGCCTGCATCCGTAATCGGTCAGTGGTCAAGCGACCTCCACTCATCACTGTCAAAGCTCCCTGAAACACTTCAGCGAGCAGGCCTTTCTATTCGACCTGGCCCGGGTATCCTGGAAGGATACTGACCTCATCCCATCAATAGAGGAACCTGGTTATTTTTTAATTTTTAATTTTTCTTCCCTACCATCTTAAATAAGCATGCCCCTTTCAAGAAATTCAGAACCAGGAACTGACTCTCCAGACCTGACTGCCCTTAACCAACACAAAAACATCCTATGGCGTTCTGCATTAGCATCGAACAGCCCCCGTGATATGCACATTTTCAGAGAAGTTAGAAACCATTATAAACAGGCAGTTAGTTAGAAAAGCCAAGGCTAGCTTTTTCAAGCAGAAATGTGCTTCCTGCAACACAAACTCAAAAAAGTTATTGGACAATGTAAAGTCCATGGAGAATAAGAACACCTCCTCCCAGCTGCCCACTGCACTGGGTATAGGAAACTCTGTCACCAACGATAAATCCACTATAATTGAGAATTTCAATAAGCATTTTTCTACGTGTTCGTCTTTTGAGATTCTAGTCATGAAATGTATGCAGCCTACTCCATCACACTCCAGCTACTGTTTACAGGCCTCCTGGGCCATATACAGCGTTCCTCATTGAGTTCCCTAAATTCCTATCGGACCTTGTAGTCATAGCAGATAATAATTAATTTTTGGTGACTTTAATATTCACATGGAAAAGTCCATAGACCCACTCCAAAAGGCTTTCGGAGCCATCATCGACTCAGTGGGTTTTGTCCAACATGTCTCTGGACCTACTCACTGTCACAGTCATACTCTGGACCTAGTTTTGTCCCATGGAATAAATGCTATGGATCTTAATGTTTTTCCTATCGGACCACCATTTCGTTACGTTTGCAATTGCAACAAATAATCTGCTCAGACCCCAACCAAGGAGAATCAAAAGTCATGCTATAAATTCACAGACAACACAAAGATTCCTTGATGCCCTTCCAGACTCCATCTGCCTACCCAAGGACGTCAGAGGACAAAAATCAGTTGACCATCTAACTGAGGAACTCAATTTAACCTTGCGCAATACCTTAGATGCAGTTGCACCCCTAAAAACTAAAAACATTTCTCATAAGAAACTAGCTCCCTGGTATACAGAAAAAACCCGAGCTCTGAAGCAAGCTTCCAGAAAATTGGAACGGAAATGGCGCCACACCAAGCTGAAAGTCTTCCGACTAGCTTGGAAAGACAGTACCGTGCAGTACCGAAGAGCCCTTACTGCTGCTCGATCATCCTATTTTTCCAACTTAATTGATGAAAATAAGAACAATCCGAAATGTATTTTTGATACTGTCGCAAAGTTAACTAAAAAGCAGCATTCCCCAAGTGAGGATGGCTTTCACTTCAGCAGTAATAAATTCATGAACTTCTTTGAGTGATTGTTAGAAAGCAAATTACGGACTCCTCTTTAAATCTGCGTATTCCTTCAAAGTCCGCACAACTCTGCCAGGACCTAGGATCAAGAGAGACACTCAATTGTTTTAGTACTATATCGCTTGACACAATTATGAAAATAATCATGGCCTCTAAACATTCAAGCTGCATACTGGACCCTATTCCAACTAAACTACTGAAAGAGCTGCTTCCTGTGCTTGGCCCTCCTATGTTGAACATAATAAACGGCTCTCTATCCACCGGATGTGTACCAAACTCACTAAAAGTGGCAGTAATAAAGCCTCTCTTGAAAATTCCAAACCTTGATCCTTGATCCAATATAAAAAACTATCGGCCTATATCGAATCTTCCATTCCTCTCCAAAAAAAATGAAAGGCTGTTGCGCAGCAACTCACTGCCTTCCTGAAGACAAACAATGTATACGAAATGCTTCAGTCTGGTTTTAGACCCCATCATAGCACCGAGACTGCACTTGTGAAGGTTGTAAATGACCTTTTAATGGCATCAGACCGAGGCTCTGCATCTGTCCTCGTGCTCCTAGACCTTAGTGCTGCTTTTGATACCATCGATCACCACATTCTTTTGGAGAGATTGGAAACCCAAATTGATCTACACGGACAAGTTCTGGCCTGGTTTAGATCTTATCTGTCGGAAAGATATCAGTTTGTCTCTGTGAATGGTTTGTCCTCTGACAAATCAACTGTACATTTCGGTGTTCCTCAAGGTTCTGTTTTAGGACCACTATTGTTTTCACTATATATTTTACCTCTTGGGGATGTCATTCGAAAACATAATGTTAACTTTCATCGCTATGCAGATGACACACAGCTGTACATTTCAATGAAACATGGTGAAGCCCCAAAATTGCCCTCGCTAGAAGCCTGTGTTTCAGACATAAGGAAGTGGATGGCTGCAAACTTTCTACTTTTAAACTTGGACAAAACAGAGATGCTTGTTCTAGGTCCCAAGAAACAAAGAGATCTTCTGTTGAATCTGACAATTAATGTTAATGGTTGTACAGTCGTCTCAAATAAAACTGTGAAGGACCTCACAGATCTCTCTTTTGACAAACATATCAAGACTGTTTCAAGGACAGCTTTTTTCCATCTACGTAACATTGCAAAAATCCAAAACTTTCTGTCCAAAAATTATACCGAAAAATGTATCCATGCTCTTGTTACTTCTAGGTTAGACTACTGCAATGCTCTACTTTCCGGCTACCTGGATAAAGCACTAAATAAACTAAGGTTAGTGCTAAATACGGCTGCTAGAATACTGACTAGAACCAAAACATTTGATCATATTACTCCATTGCTAGCCTCCCTACACTGGCTTCCTGTCAAGGCAAGGGCTGATTTCAAGGTTTTACTGCTATTTCGCTGACAGTATTTCGCTGACACAAATCGGAGGGCCTGTTGTCCTGTCCTCTGGGAGTCTCTATGGGGTGCCACAGGGTCCAATTCTTGCTCTGACTCTCTTCTCTGTATACATCAATGATGTATCTCTTGCTGCTGGTGAGTCTCTGATCCACCTCTATGCAGACAACACCATTCTGTATACTTCTGGCCCTTCTTTGGACACTGTGTTAACAACCCTCCAGACAGGCTTCAATGCCATACAACTCTCCTTCCGTGGCCTCCAACTGCTCTTAAATGCAAGTAAAACTAAATGCATGCTATTCAACCGATCGCTGCCTGCACCTGCCCGCCCATCCAGCATCACTACTCAGGACGGTTCTGACTTGTGGACAACTACAAATACCCAGGTGTCTGGTTAGACTGTAAACTCTCCTTCCAGACTCACATCAAACATCTCCAATCCAAAGTTAAATCTAGAATTGGCTGCCTATTTCGCAACAAAGCATCCTTCACTCATGCTGCCAAACATACCCTCATAAAACTGACCATCCTACCAATCCTCGACTTTGGCGATGTCATTTACAAATTAGCCTCCAATACCCTACTCAATAAATTGGATGCAGTCTATCACAGTACAATCTGTTTTGTCACCAAAGCCCCATATACTGTCCACCACTGCGACCTGTAAGCTCTCGTTGTCTGGTCCTCACTTCATACTCGTCGCTAAACCCACTGGCTCCAGGTCATCTACAAGACCCTGCTAGGTAAAGTCCAAACTTATCTCAGCTCGCTGGTCACCATAGCATCACCCACCTGTAGCACGCACACCAGCAGATACATCTCTCTGGTCACCCCCAAAACAATTCTTCCTTTGGCCGCCTCTCCTTCCAGTTCTCTGCTGCCAATGACTGGCACAAACTACAAAAATCTCTGAAACTGGAAACACTTATCTCCCTCACTAGCTTTAAGCACCAGCTGTCAGAGCAGCTCACAGATTACTGCTCCTGGACATAGCCCATCTATAATTTAGCCCAAACAACTACCTCTTCCCCAACTGTATGTATTTATTTAGCTCCTTTGCACCCCATTTTTTCTATTTCTACTTTGCACATTCTTCCACTGCAAATCTACCATTCCAGTGTTTTACTTGCTATATTGTATTTACTTCGCCACCATGGCCTTTTTTTGCCTTTACCTCCCTTATCTCACCTCATTTGCTCACATTGTATATATATTTATTTTTCTACTGTATTATTGACTTGCCTACCTGGTTAAATAAAGGTGAAAATAAATTTACAAAATAATGTCTCAGACGACACCTGATCTGACATCATATTCTTTAATAAGTACCAACGGGGCTGAAGAAATTTGGCTTGGCCCCTAAAACCCTCACAAACATTTACAGATGCACAATGGACAGTGCCCTGTCGGGCTGTATCACCGCCTGGTACGGCAACTGCAACGCCCTCAACCGCAAGACTCTCCAGAGGGTGGTGCGGTCTGCACAATGCATCACCGGGAGCAGACTACTTGCCCTCCAGTACACCTACAGCATCCGATGTCACAGGAAGACCAAAAAGATCATCAAGGACAACAACCACCCAAGCCACTGCCTGTTCACCCAGTTACCATCCAGAAGGCGAGGTCAGTACAGGTGCATCAAAGCTGGGACCGAGAGAAGCTATTTTTCAGTCTCAAGGCCATCAGGCTGTGAAACAGCCATCACTGACACAGAGAGGCTGCTGCCTACATACTGACTCGAAATCCTTGGCCACTTTAATAAATGGATCACTAGTCACTTTAATTGAATAATGTTTACATATCTTGCATTACTCATCTCATACGTATATACTGTATTCTATACCATCTTGCCTATGCCGCTCGATCATCACTCATCCATATATTTTTATGTACATATTCTTATTTCATCCCTTTACTTAGATTTGTGTGCAGTAGGTAGTTGTTGTAGATTTGTTACATTACTTGCACTGTCAGAACTAGAAGCACAAGCATTTTGCTACGCTCATATTACCATCTGCTAACCATGTGTATATTACCAATAAAATTTGATTTGATTTGATTTAGGGAATGGCACGCCTTGGTCATAGTATTTTGTGTTTTCGTTATATATTTGGTCAGGCCAGGGTGTGACATGGGTTTATTTTGTTGTGTTTCGTATTGGGGTTTTGTAGGCATTGGGATTGCGGCTGAGTAGGGGTGTAGCATAGGTTTGGCTGCCTGAGGCGGTTCTCAATCAGAGTCAGGTGATTCTCGTTGTCTCTGATTGGGAACCATATTTAGGTAGCCGGGGTTTCACTGTGTATTTTGTGGGTGATTGTTCCTGTCTTTGTGTTTGCACCAGATTGGGCTGTTTCGGTTTTCATTATTTCATTTCGTTAGTTTTGTAGTTTCTGTATGTGTAGGTTTTCCTTCATTAAAATAAATCATGAATCATCATTACGCTGCATTTTGGTCCGATCCTTGTTCTACCTCTTCGTCAGAGGAGGAGATAGAAGAGAGCCGTTACACTGAGGCCCATAGGGAATAGGGTGTACTACTTTTGACTGAGGCCCATAGGGAATAAGGTGCACTACTTTTGACTGAGGCCCATAGGGAATAGGGTGCACTACTTTTGACTGAGGCCCATAGGGAATAGGGTGCCATTATTGGAAACCCCGGTATTTAATTACCAGTCTGCTTGAATCTCAAGCGTCAGCTAAAGACTTACTACATGTCCCCCGTCAAATGGAGAGAGAAACATCATTTTGGCCTCCAGTGTGATTAAGAATTTAAAACAAATTTAACAGAAAAGCTTTTTCTGTGTTGAATGAGTGGGGGTGGTTGGGGGGCGGATTGAGAGGGTTTTTGTGTTCATGTGTGTGTGTTCATGTGTGTGTGTTCAGGTGTGTGTGTTCATGTGTGTGCGTTCATGTGTGTGTGTTCATGTGTGTGTGTTCAGGTGTGTGTGTTCATGTGTGTGTGTTCATTTGTGTGCGTTCATGTGTGTGTGTTCATGTGTGTGTGTTCATATGTGTGTGTTCATGTGTGTGTGTTCAGGTGTGTGTGTTCATGTGTGTGTGTTCATGTGTGTGCGTTCATGTGTGTGTGTTCATGTGTGTGTGCATGTGTGTGTGTGCTGCCAAATGACCAGTGACTTAGACACCCTCATCGCTGCAAAGAGGTATAACATTTTTTAAAGATTAAACATGCACAGATCTAACCATCCTATCATGCTATCATTCAATGCTCCCGAGTGTTCTAAGGTACTGCATCTCAGTGCTAGAGGCATCACTATAGACACCCTGGTTTGAATCCTGGCTGTATCACAGCTGTATCACAACCTTGACTGGGAGTCTCATAGGGTGGAGCACAATTGGCCCAGAGTCATCTGGGTTTGGCTGGTGTAGGCCATCCTTGTAAATAAGAATTTGTTCTTAATTAAATGACTTGCCTAGTTAAATTAAGGTAGATAATCAATTTAAATCATCCACTCAAAGTGGAAATTCTGCTAACTGAACCACAGGGCCATTTCCTGCTTGTCAGGTTGGTGATGTCAGAGTAGTTAGCTACTTACAGTTTTTCTCAATTGCTAAAACACCATTTCTGAAACCTTGCTCCATTTCCTGAAAACATTAAACACAAAACCTCATCTCCAGGCACTATTTACATAACCTCTGACTCCTCTCGCAAAATGAAACATTCGCCTCAAAACAGTTTTAACTGTGTTCAAAATCAAACACTGCTCTCAAATCATAAACAAAGTGATCAAAATGATATACACTCTCAAGCAGTCAGTAAACAATACACCGAAAAATAGAAAACACATTGTTCAAAACATACAATTCTCAGGGAGAAGTACGTTTTTAATCTAAAAAAATATAAATATTCATATTTTTCCTTCATTGTCTTTTGATGAACAAAATTGATCAGAAATTACTACTCTGCTTTGCTCTTTGCTATTTTGTTTTTTGTTCTTCCTCCTCCTTGTACCCCTATTTTTACAGTACTGTACCCTGCATCTCACAAACTTGTCCTTTGTCTCTGTGATACTGTAATTCTTGTTCTTTGTTGATATGAACCTGCAACCAGTCAAAATCTATTGAGCAGTCAGTACTGTTAATAAATGGAAAGCACAATGTTCAGGGCCACACAATTTGTCCATTGTACAGTATACAGCCCACAATGCACTGTACTACAGTATACAGCCTACAATGCACTGTACTACAGTATACAGCCTACAATGCACTGTACTACAGTATACAGCCTACAATGCACTGTACTACAGTATACAATACTACAAGGGACAAAAATCTAAGGATAAATATGTGGTCAATGTGCTTCTTCTTGTCTTTGGGCTGGGTCAGGCCAAAGCACTTTGTCGACATCACAAGCAATTATTGTCCCTCCTGAGGCAACGGGGGTAGACGCCTCTTGTGTGCCGTATCCAGCCCTGACATGATTCCTCACCTATATCACCACAGGCTAAATCTGTAGCTTGCAGCAGATTTACTCTGGTGTAGGGTTGTCTATCATACACTTTCCATCTCCAAGAGGAGAAAAACTCCTCAATCAGATTCAGGAAATGCGAGTATGGAGGGAGGTACAAGTTCATAAACTGCCCATTGATGTTAAACCATTCCCTTACCTGAGCAGCTCGGTGGAAAGTGCCATTGTCCCACACTATCACATAGGTGGGAATGGTGCCCTGCTGCTCAAATAAAATATCTCTTAGATGGGCAATAAATCTTAGAAGGTGCTGGGTGTTATATGGCCAGAGTGTAACATGGTGATGTAGAACACCATGGTTGCTGATAGCAGCACAGATTGTGACATTGCCACCTCGTTGACCAGGGACTTCAACAATGGCCCGTTGTCCAATCATGTTTCGGCCTCTCCTCCTCCTCTTTGTTAGATTGAAGCCTGCTTCATCGACAAAGATGAACTCATGAGGTCTGTCCAAGGATTCCAAGTCCAATATTGTCTGTGTAGAAATACAATATACTGTATGTAGGATTTTGTAAGTCGTACAGAGACAGTGCTATACTGTAGAGTACAATTAGGCTTCTGATTCACATACATTGTATGTACTGAAGAGTAATGTCATTCACATAGTATGTGTTAGTACTGTAGACAATCTGGATTACAGTAAATGTTTCTGAATGTACACTTACTTGCACATACTGAGCTCGCAGTTATTTCACCCTTGGTGAGTTGCGCTCAAAAGGTACTCTGTATACTTGTTTCATTCGCATCCTGTTACGATGGAGGACACAGTCAATTGTGGAAATGCTCACACTGTCGATTCCCTGGAAGTGTGTGTTGTCTTGTATCACTCGTTCCTGGATTTCTCTGAGTCGTATTGCATTATCGTGAAGGACCATGCCAACTATAACAGCCTCTTGGTCCTGAGTGAATATAGCTGTCCTTCCACCTGCATGTGGCAGCCTTGCAATTCTACAAAACGTAGTTGTGCAGTTGCAAAACATATTCATGCAGTACAATACATACAGTGATTAACTTTACACATGTCTATTGAAACAGCTGCATATAGTGTAGTACAGTAAATTTGCAATTACAAAAATACACTGGTATACTGTACCTGTTCTCTTCTCTGAATGTCCCCTCATTGTCAGTCCATGGACAAGAACATGGTCTATAACTGTTGCTCGAATTTCATCAGATATTTCCACTCCTTGTCTTTCTCTTCCTCTTCGTCCTCTTCCTCTTTCTTGCCCTCCTCTTCCTCTTCCACCTCATCGCCCACCTCGCATACGCACTCGTCCTCGTCCTCTCACATTGTTTCTTCTATCCATTCTCAGACGTTCTCCTTCCCACCTTCAACAACCTGTTTGCTCTCTGAACCAACTTATATTGGTTGTGTCGCATCATTTCAAACAGGATAAATAAATTTTGAGTGGTTGTGTTCAATCAATGACATGTGTTCTCTATTTGTATTTGATTGTTGCCACTTGTGTTTACCAGTATGGATGACATGTGCATTAGAGTGCAGAATGCGTTTACCAGTATGGATGACATGTGCATTAGAGTGCAGAATGTGTTTACCAGTATGGATGACATGTGCATTAGAGTGCAGAATGTGTTTTGAGAATGAGAACGTGTTTAGAGTTTTGCTGAAAAGTCTAAGTGAGATCTGCAAATTGTGTTTTACCATGTGAAATGGTTTAAGGTATTGACAACAGACTGCATAATTAGCTAAATGAGTCCAGACAACTGAGAACTTTGTTCAGCCAAATGGGTTTTAGTGTTTTAGCAATTGAGAAATACTGTAATCCGCCTGCGTCTGTTTCACAAATAAATGGCACCCTATTCCCTACATAGTGCACTACTTTTGACTAGGGCCCATGGTAGTAGACCAAAATAGTGCACTATATATGGAAAAGGGGGATATCTGGGGGGCTCTGAGGTACCGAAACACATAGTGAACACGAGGGGGGGGGGGGAATAACTGGGGGGCTCTGAGGTACTGGAACACATAGTGAATGCGAGGTGGGGGGGGGTAACTGGGGGGCTCTGAGGTACTGGAACACATAGTGAACGCGAGGGGGGGGGTATCCGGGGGATATCTGGGGGGCTCTGAGGTACTGGAACACATAGTGAACGCGAGGGGGGTGGGGGGAGGGTAATTACGTAGAGATCTCTTCATTAGCTGACCACCACTACCAAGACCTGTGTCAAGATCAATTAATTAATAAATCATGCCACGAGAGGTACCGGATCTGGGCAAATAGGTGCCGGAACAAGCAAAGCCAAATCTGATTTGACTTTGTTTGTTCAGGCACCTCAAATGTAGCACTGTCCGGGCCTAAACCACACGAAATCAACACGAGACACTTCGGAACACAAAGATTTGACTATCTCATCCTAGAATTAACAAGGTCTGAGGTCCTCTGTCTTTGGCCTAAAGAGCAGGAACCAAGACGTCATCAAAGAAATTGAAATACAGACATTGTCAACCTACAAGAAACGTTATACAAGAAACATGTTGGGGCGGCAGATAGCTTAGTGTTGGACTGCTAACCGGAAGGTTGCAAGATTGAACCCACGACCTGACAAGGTAAAACATCTGTTCTGCCCCTGGACAAGGCACTTAACCCACTGTGTTCCTAGACCGTCATTGTAAATAAGATTTTGTTCTTAATTTACTTGCCGAGTTAAATAAAGGTAACATTTTAAAAATAAAGGACACTGACCAACTGGTTGCCCTCTAGGTTACAGAGAGCTGGTAGTCCCATCCACCAAACTACCAGGTGTGAGACAGGGAAGAGAATCAGGGAGTATCCTAACATGGTATAAAGGAGATGGACCCACTGGTTGCCCTCTAGGTTACAGAAAACTGGTAGTCCCATCCACCAAGCTACCAGGTGGGTGGTATAGGGGAGATGGACCCACTGGTTGCCCTCTAGGTTACAGAAGCTGGTAGTCCCATCCACCCAGCTACCAGGTGGGTGGTATAGAGGAGATGGACCCACTGGTTGCCATCTAGGTTACAGAAACTGGTAGTCCCATCCACCAAACTACCAGGTGGGTGGTATAGAGGAGATGGACCCACTGGTTGCCCTCTAGGTTACAGAAAGCTGGTAGTCCCATCCACCAAGCTACCAGGTGGGTGGTATAGAGGAGATGGACCCACTGGTTGCCCTCTAGGTTACAGAAAGCTGGTAGTCCCATCCACCAAGCTACCAGGTGGGTGGTATAGAGGAGATGGACCCACTGGTTGCCCTCTAGGTTACAGAAAGCTGGTAGTCCCATCCACCAAGCTACCAGGTGGGTGGTATAGAGGAGATGGACCCACTGGTTGCCCTCTAGGTTACAGAGAGCTGGTAGTCCCATCCACCAAACTACCAGGTGTGAAACAGGGAAGAGAATCAGGGGGGTATCCTAACATAGTATAGAGAAGATGAACCCACTGGTTGCCCTCTAGGTTACAGAAAGCTGGTAGTCCCATCCACCAAACTACCAGGTGTGAAACAGGGAAGATAATCAGGAAGTTTCCTAACATGGTATATAGGAGATGGACCCACTGGTTGACCTCTAGGTTACAGAGATCTGGTAGTCCCATCCACCAAACTATGAAACTATGTTTCCTGTGAAACAGGGAAGAGACTCAGGGGGTATGCTAACATGGTATAGAGCAGACATAACCCACTCTATTAAATTAGTCAAAACAGGAACATTTTACATCTGGCTAGAAATTAATAAGGAAATGATCTCAACAGAGAAAAATGTCCTCATGTGTGCTACCTACTGTATATCACCCCAATAGAATCCCCATACTTCAACGATGACTGCCCCCACATTCTAGAGGGGGAGATCAACCATTTCCAGGCCCAGGGACATAGTCTGTGGTGACCTAAATGCCAGAACTGGACAAGAACCCGACACCCTCAGCACACAGGGGGACAAACACCTACCTGGAGGTGACAGTATTCCCTCCCAAATATGCTCCGCTAGACACAACTACGACAAAACAACCAACAAAAACGGGTCACAACTTCTGCAGCTCTGTTGCACGCTGGCTATGTACATAGTCAATGGTAGGCTTTGAGGAGAATCCTATGGTAGGTACACCTACAGCTCATCCCTTAGCAGTAGTACTGTAGATTACTTTATCACTGACCTCAACCCAGAGTCTCTCAGTGTTCACAGTCAGTCCATTAACACCCCTATCAGATCACAGCAAAATCACAGTCTACTTGAACAGAGCAATACTCAATCATGAGGCATCAAAGCCAAAGGAACAACACAATATTAAGAAACCCTATAGATGGAAGGAAAGTAGTGTTGAAATCTACCAAAAACTATTAGGCAACAACACATTCAATCCCTTTTTTGACAACTTCCTGGACAAAATGTTTCACTGTAATAGTGAAGGTGTAAACTTGTCAGTAGAAAGCCTGAACAGTATATTTGACCTTTCAGCTTCCCTATCAAATCGATAATGTCAAGCAGACAACCGAAGAAAATGTAAAACAATGACAAAAGGTTTGATGAAGAATGCAAACACCTAAGAAAGAAATTGAGAAACCTATCCAACCAAAAACAGAGACCCAGAAAACCTGAGTCTTCACCTTCACTATGGTGAATCACTAAAACGATACAGAAATAAGAGGAATCCATAGAATCCAACCACTTCTGGGAACATTGGATTACTCTAAACAAACAACAACACAAAGAGTTATCTATCCAAAACAGAGATGTATGGATAAATCACTTCTCCAATCGTTTTGGCTCTATAACAAAGATCAGCAACAACATATACATGATCAAATACAAATCTTAGAATCAACTATTATAGACTACCAGAAGCCACTTGATTCCTCAATTACATTGAATGAACTACAGGACAAAATACAAACCCTGAAGAACAATCCCCTAAGGAAGCTGGCCCTGGAGCTCGGTTCACAAACTTGACACATTGGAAAGAATTTGCAAAAAAACTGAGCAAACTAGAATGATATTTGGATCTAAACAGAGAGTACACAGTGAAATGTCGCCGTAGACAGACCTGGCTCTCAAGAGAAGACGGGCTATGTGCACACTGCCCAGAATATGAGGTGGAAACAGAACTGCACTTCCTAACCTCCTGCTAAATGTATGACCACATTAGAGACACATACAGTACCTCCCTCAGATTACACAGACTCACAATTAATTTTAAAACAAATCCAATTTTGATTAACTCCCTATTGGGTGAAATACCAGAGCACCAAGATTTTGACCTGTTGCCACAAGAAAAGGGCAACCAGTGATACTGATACTTATTTATTTTCCCTTTTGCACATCATTACAAAACTGTATGTGACATTTGAAATGTATTTATTCTTTTGGAACATCTGTGAGTGTAATGTTTCAGGGACATATTTGTTTATTTCACTTTGTTTATTATCTACTTCACTTGCTTGGCAAAGTTAACATACAGTGCCTTGCGAAAGTATTCGGCCCCCTTGAACTTTGCAACCTTTTGCCACATTTCAGGCTTCAAACATAAAGATATAAAACTGTATTTTTTTTGTGAAGAATCAACAACAAGTGGGACACAATCATGAAGTGGAACAAAATGTATTGGATATTTCAAACTTTTTTTTTAAATCAAAAACTGAAAAATTGGGCGTGCAAAATTATTCAGCCCCCTTAAGTTAATACTTTGTAGCGCCACCTTTTGCTGCGATTACAGCTGTAAGTCGCTTGGGGTATGTCTCTATCAGTTTTGCACATCGAGAGACTGAAATTTTTTCCCATTCCTCCTTGCAAAACAGCTCGAGCTCAGTGAGGTTGGATGGAGAGCATTTGTGAACAGCAGTTTTCAGTTCTTTCCACAGATTCTCGATTGGATTCAGGTCTGGACTTTGACTTGGCCATTCTAACACCTGGATATGTTTATTTTTGAACCATTCCATTGTAGATTTTGCTTTATGTTTTGGATCATTGTCTTGTTGGAAGACAAATCTCCGTCCCAGTCTCAGGTCTTTTGCAGACTCCATCAGGTTTTCTTCCAGAATGGTCCTGTATTTGGCTCCATCCATCTTCCCATCAATTTTAACCATCTTCCCTGTCCCTGCTGAAGAAAAGCAGGCCCAAACCATGATGCTGCCACCACCATGTTTGACAGTGGGGATGGTGTGTTCAGGGTGATGAGCTGTGTTGCTTTTACGCCAAACATAACGTTTTTCATTGTTGCCAAAAAGTTCAATTTTGGTTTCATCTGACCAGAGCACCTTCTTCCACATGTTTGGTGTGTCTCCCAGGTGGCTTGTGGCAAACTTTAAATGACACTTTTTATGGATATCTTTAAGAAATGGCTTTCTTCTTGCCACTCTTCCATAAAGGCCAGATTTGTGCAATATACGACTGATTGTTGTCCTATGGACAGAGTCTTCCACCTCAGCTGTAGATCTCTGCAGTTCATCCAGAGTGATCATGGGCCTCTTGGCTGCATCTCTGATCAGTCTTCTCCTTGTATGAGCTGAAAGTTTAGAGGGACAGCCAGGTCTTGGTAGATTTGCAGTGGTCTGATATTCCTTCCATTTCAATATTATCGCTTGCACAGTGCTCCTTGGGATGTTTAAAGCTTGGGAAATCTTTTTGTATCCAAATCCGGCTTTAAACTTCTTCACAACAGTATCTCGGACCTGCCTGGTGTGTTCCTTGTTCTTCATGATGCTCTCTGCGCTTTTAACGGACCTCTGAGACTATCACAGTGCAGGTGCATTTATACGGAGACTTGATTAGACACAGGTGGATTGTATTTATCATCATTAGTCATTTAGGTCAACATTGGATCATTCAGAGATCCTCACTGAATTTCTGGAGAGAGTTTGCTGCACTGAAAGTAAAGGGGCTGAATAATTTTGCACGCCCAATTTTTCAGTTTTTGATTTGTTAAAAAAGTTTGAAATATCCAATAAATGTCGTTCCACTTCATGATTGTGTCCCACTTGTTGTTGATTCTTCACAAAAAAATACAGTTTTATATCTTTATGTTTGAAGCCTGAAATGTGGCAAAAGGTCGCAAAGTTCAAGGGGGCCGAATACTTTCGCAAGGCACTGTATGTTTCCCATGCCAATAAAGCCCTTACATAGCGAGAGAGAGAAATCGTAGGCTAATTTTCTAACATGTTGAGGATGTGTTCAGTCCTTGAGTTGATCAGTGATGTGTTTTGGGGAAAACTCAACGGGCCGATGGAGTTGTTTTAAATAATGATTGACGGCATCAAGTATGAACTGTAAGGTTTATGTAAATGACACTACTCTTGGGAAAGGGATGTAACAATGAAAAGTTTAACATCCCCTGTTGCACACGGTATTAAAACCCCCTACAGTCGATGTCCACGCCCCCTAATCAGCACGTCAGTCCGTCCATCCGTCTGTCCGTCCGTCCGTCCAAGATCGTAGTGTTCCTGCTGTTGAACCTGTATTTCTACGATGATGTGCTTCATACAATCTTCAGGAGGACCAAGGTGATGCACTAGAGTCAGACGGTCAATAAGACACTGGCCAAGGTGATGCACCAGAGTCAGATGGTCAATAAGAAACTGGCCAAGGTGATGCACCAGAGTCAGGCAGTCAATAAGACACTGGCCAAGGTGATGCACCAGAGTCAGATGGTCAATAAGAAACTGGCCAAGGTGATGCACCAGAGTCAGGCAGTCAACAAGAAACTGGCCACGGTGATGCACCAGAGTCAGACGGTCAATAAGACACTGGCCAAGGTGATGCATCAGAGTCAGACGGTCAATAAGAAACTGGCCAAGGTGATGCACCAGAGTCAGACGGTCAATAAGACACTGGCCAAGGTGATGCATCAGAGTCAGACGGTCAATAAGAAACTGGCCAAGGTGATGCACCAGAGTCAGACGGTCAATAAGAAACTGGCCAAGGTGATGCACCAGAGTCAGACGGTCAATAAGACACTGGCCAAGGTGATGCATCAGAGTCAGACGGTCAATAAGAAACTGGAAAAGGTGATGCACTAGAGTCAGACAGTCAATAAGAAACTGGCCAAGGTGTTTAGTGTCATATCTCTGATTATATTGCTGGCAAATCTTCTGGTGAGTGACTGGTAACTAACTATTATCTTGTCTTCTCCTTGACCTGATAACTATCTAGTCTCTTGTCTTCTCCTTGACCCAGTCATGTTTTTTGGGGGGGATATTTTATTACGTGCACTATGTGCTGCATTGTATTGGTTAGAACTATCATTGGCCATGTTGTCTTGTATTGGTTAGAACTATCATTGGCCATGTTGTCTTGTATTGGTTAGAACTATCATTGGCCATGTTGTCTTGTATTGGTTAGAACTATCATTGGTCATGTTGTCTTGTATTGGTTAGAACTATCATTGGCCATGTTGTCTTGTATTGGTTAGAACTATCATTGGCCATGTTGTCTTGTATTGGTTAGAACTATCATTGGCCATGTTGTCTTGTATTGGTTAGAACTATCATTGGCCATGTTGTCTTGTATTGGTTAGAACTATCATTGGTCATGTTGTCTTGTATTGGTTAGAACAGAACTATCATTGGCCATGTTGTCTTGTATTGGTTAGAACTATCATTGGCCATGTTGTCTTGTATTGGATAGAACTTAGAACTATCATTGGTCATGTTGTCTTGTATTGGTTAGAACTTAGAACTATCATTGGCCATGTTGTCTTGTATTGGTTAGAACTATCATTGGCCATGTTGTCTTGTATTGGTTAGAACAGAACTATCATTGGCCATGTTGTCTTGTATTGGATAGAACTTAGAACTATCATTGGTCATGTTGTCTTGTATTGGTTAGAACTTAGAACTATCATTGGCCATGTTGTCTTGTATTGGTTAGAACTATCATTGGTCATGTTGTCTTGTATTGGTTAGAAAAGAACTATCATTGGCCAGGTTGTCTTGTATTGGTTAGAACTTAGAACTATCATTGGCCATGTTGTCTTGTATTGGATAGAACTTAGAACTATCATTGGCCATGTTGTCTTGTATTGGTTAGAACTATCATTGGCCATGTTGTCTTGTATTGGTTAGAACAGAACTATCATTGGCCATGTTGTCTTGTATTGGATAGAACTTAGAACTATCATTGGTCATGTTGTCTTGTATTGGTTAGAACTTAGAACTATCATTGGCCATGTTGTCTTGTATTGGTTAGAACTATCATTGGTCATGTTGTCTTGTATTGGTTAGAAAAGAACTATCATTGGCCAGGTTGTCTTGTATTGGTTAGAACTTAGAACTATCATTGGCCATGTTGTCTTGTATTGGATAGAACTTAGAACCATCATTGGCCATGTTGTCTTGTATTGGTTAGAACTTAGAACTATCATTGGCCATGTTGTCTTGTATTGGTTAGAACTTAGAACTATCATTGGCCATGTTGTCTTGTATTGGTTAGAACTATCATTGGTCATGTTGTCTTGTATTTGTTAGAACTATCATTGGCCATGTTGTCTTGTATTGGTTAGAACTATATTTGGTCATGTTGTCTTGTATTGGTTAGAACTATCATTGGTCATGTTGTCTTGTATTGGTTAGAACATAACTATCATTGGCCATGTTGTTTTGTATTGGTTAGAACTATCATTGACCATGTTGTCTTGTATTGGTTAGAACTTAGAACTATAATTGGCCACGTTGTCTTGTATTGGTTAGAACTATCATTGGCCATGTTGTCTTGTATTGGTTAGAACTTAGAACTATCATTGGCCATGTTGTCTTGTATTGGTTAGAACTTAGAACTATCATTGGCCATGTTGTCTTGTATTGGTTAGAACTTAGAACTTTCATTGGCCATGTTGTCTTGTATTGGTAGGAACTTAGAACTATCATTGGCCATGTTGTCTTGTATTGGTTAGAACTATCATTGGTCATGTTGTCTTGTATTTATTAGAACAATATTTGGTCATGTTGTCTTGTATTGGTTAGAACTATCATTGGTCATGTTGTCTTGTATTGGATAGAACAGAACTATCATTGGTTATGTTGTCTTGTATTGGTTAGAACTATCATTGGCCATGTTGTCTTGTATTGGTTAGAACTATCATTGGCCATGTTGTCTTGTATTGGTTAGAACTATCATTGGCCATTTTGTCTTGTATTGGTTAGAACTATCATTGGCCATGTTGTCTTGTATTGGTTAGAACTATCATTGGTCATGTTGTCTTGTATTGGTTAGAACAGAACTCTCATTGGCCATGTTGTCTTGTATTGGTTAGAACTATCATTGGCCATGTTGTCTTGTATTGGATAGAACTTAGAACTATCATTGTTCATGTTGTCTTGTATTGGTTAGAACTTAGAACTATCATTGGCCATGTTTTCTTGTATTGGTTAGAACAGAACTATCATTGGCCATGTTGTCTTGTATTGGATAGAACTTAGAACTATCATTGGTCATGTTGTCTTGTATTGGTTATAACTTAGAACTATCATTGGCCATGTTGTCTTGTATTGGTTAGAACTATCATTGGCCATGTTGTCTTGTATTGGTTAGAACTATCATTGGTCATGTTGTCTTGTATTGGTTAGAACAGAACTATCATTGGCCATGTTGTCTTGTATTGGTTAGAACTATCATTGCCCATGTTGTCTTGTATTGGATAGAACTTAGAACTATCATTGGCCATGTTGTCTTGTATTGGTTAGAACAGAACTATCATTGGCCATGTTGTCTTGTATTGGATAGAACTTAGAACTATCATTGGTCATGTTGTCTTGTATTGGTTATAACTTAGAACTATCATTGGCCATGTTGTCTTGTATTGGTTAGAACTATCATTGGTCATGTTGTCTTGTATTGGTTAGAAAAGAACTATCATTGGCCATGTTGTCTTGTATTGGTTAGAACTTAGAACCATCATTGGCCATGTTGTCTTGTATTGGTTAGAACTTAGAACTATCATTGGCCATGTTGTCTTGTATTGGTTAGAACTTAGAACTTTCATTGGCCATGTTGTCTTGTATTGGTTAGAACTTAGAACTATCATTGGCCATGTTGTCTTGTATTGGTTAGAACTATCATTGGCCATGTTGTCTTGTATTGGTTAGAACTATATTTGGTCATGTAGTCTTGTATTGGTTAGAACTATCATTGGTCATGTTGTCTTGTATTGGTTAGAACTATCATTGGTCATGTTGTCTTGTATTGGTTAGAACTATCATTGGTCATGTAGTCTTGTATTGGTTAGAACTATCATTGGTCATGTTGTCTTGTATTGGTTAGAACATAACTATCATTGGCCATGTTGTTTTGTATTGGTTAGAACTATCATTTACCATGTAGTCTTGTATTGGTTAGAACTTAGAACTATCATTGGCCATGTTGTCTTGTATTGGTTAGAACTTAGAACTATCATTGGCCATGTTGTCTTGTATTGGTTAGAACTTAGAACTATCATTGGCCATGTTGTCTTGTATTGGTTAGAACTATCATTGGTCATGTTGTCTTGTATTTGTTAGAACTATCATTGGCCATGTTGTCTTGTATTGGTTAGAACTATATTTGGTCATGTTGTCTTGTATTGGTTAGAACTATCATTGGTCATGTTGTCTTGTATTGGTTAGAACATAACTATCATTGGCCATGTTGTTTTTTATTGGTTAGAACTATCATTTACCATGTTGTCTTGTATTCGTTAGAACTTAGAACTATTATTGGACACGTTGTCTTGTATTGGTTAGAACTATCATTGGCCATGTTGTATTGTATTGGTTAGAACTTAGAACTATCATTGGCCATGTTGTCTTGTATTGGTTAGAACTAGAACTATCATTGGCCATGTTGTCTTGTATTGGTTAGAACAGAACTATCATTGGCCATGTTGTCTTGTATTGGTTAGAACTTAGAACTTTCATTGGCCATGTTGTCTTGTATTGGTAGGAACTTAGAACTATCATTGGCCATGTTGTCTTGTATTGGTTAGAACTATCATTGGTCATGTTGTCTTGTATTTATTAGAACTATATTTGGTCATGTTGTCTTGTATTGGTTAGAACTATCATTGGTCATGTTGTCTTGTATTGGATAGAACAGAACTATCATTGGTCATGTTGTCTTGTATTGGTTAGAACAGAACTATCATTGGTCATGTTGTCTTGTATTGGTTAGAACTATCATTGGTCATGTTGTCTTGTATTGGTTAGAACTTAGAACTATCATTGGTCATGTTGTCTTGTATTGGTTAGAACTATCATTGGTCATGTTGTCTTGTATTGGTTAGAACTATCATTGGTCATGTTGTCTTGTATTGGTTAGAACTATCATTGGCCATGTTGTCTTGTATTGGTTAGAACTTAGAACTATCATTGGTCATGTTGTCTTGTATTGGTTAGAACTATCATTGGTCATGTTGTCTTGTATTGGTTAGAACTACCATTGGCGATGTTGTCTTGTATTGGTTAGAACTATCATTGGTCATATTGTCTTGTATTGGATAGAACTTAGAACTATCATTGGTCATGTTGTCTTGTATTGGTTAGAACTATCATTGGTCATGTTGTCTTGTATTGGTTAGAACAGAACTATCATTGGCCATGTTGTCTTGTATTGGTTAGAACTTAGAAATGTCATTGGCCATGTTGTCTTGTATTGGTTAGAACTTAGAACTATCATTGGCCATGTTGTCTTGTATTGGTTAGAACTATCATTGGCCATGTTGTCTTGTATTGGTTAGAACTTAGAACTATCAATGGTCATGTTGTCTTGTATTGGTTAGAACTATCATTGGCCATGTTGTCTTGTATTGGTTAGAACTTAGAACTATCATTGGCCATGTTGTCTTGTATTGGTTAGAACTTAGAACTATCATTGGCCATGTTGTCTTGTATTGGTTAGAACAGAACTAACATTGGTCATGTTGTCTTGTATTGGTTAGAACTATCATTGGCCATGTTGTCTTGTATTGGTTAGAACTATCATTGGCCATGTTGTCTTGTATTGGTTAGAACTATCATTGGTCATGTTGTCTTGTATTGGTTAGAACAGAACTATCATTGGCCATGCTGTCTTGTATTGGTTAGAACTTAGAACTATCATTTGCCATCTCTCTCTCTCTCTGTCTCTGAATCTCTCTTGCTCTCTCTCTCTCTTTATCTAACTCTCGCTCTCTCTCACTCTCTCTCTCTAACTCTCTCTCTCTCTCTCTCTCGCTCTCTCTCTCTCTGTCTCTGAATCTCTCTCTCTCACTCTCTCTCTGTCTCTGAATCTCTCTCTCTCTCTTGCTCACTCTCTCTCTCTCTCTAACTCTCTCTATCTCTCTCTCTCTCTATAACTCTATCTCTCTCTCTCTCTCTCTCTCTGTAGGTGGGATATTCACTCTGATGGAAGAACCCACAGTGTGCCAGGAGACGATGAGAGAGTTTCTACTGAACCTTCTTCTCCTCTCCAGCCCCACCATACTGCTGTGTGTGAATAAAGAGCTACATACCCTCTGTCAAAATCACTGCTGAAGCATAATCCTACAGTAGAAAAGACTGACCGCTGGAGAAACAGTTAGTCTTATGTTTTTTTATCCCAAAAAAATGATACAATAGAAAAGAGTAGAAAACATGAATCCATTTGTTTTAAATACTTAGAGTTCCTAGATTACTATAATGAGTGAAATCATTTATTTTGAAATTTTATTTTTTATTTTACCTTTATTTAACCAGACAAGTCAGTTAAGAACAAATTCTTACTTTCAATGACGGCCTAGGAACAGTGGGTTAACTGCCTGTTCAGGGGCAGAACGGCAGATTTGTACCTTGTCAGCTTGGGGACTTGAACTTGCAACCTTTCCGTTACCAGTCCAACGCTCTAACCACTAGGCTACCCTGCCTAGGAACTCTGCCGCACCGGCAGAGTTCCTAGATTACTGTAATGAGTGAAATCTTTTTTTTTAGTACTTAGAGTTCCTAGATTACTATAATGAGTGAAATCATTTGTTTTACATACTTAGAGTTCCTAGATTACTATCATGAGTGAAATTATTTGTTTTAAATACTTAGAGTTCCTAGATTACTATAATGAGTGAAATCATTTGTTTTTAATACTTAGAGTTCCTAGATTACTATAATGAGTGAAATCATTTGTTTTAAATACTTACCAGAGTTCTTAGATTACTATAATGAGTGAAATTATTTGTTTTAAATACTGTGCTTAATGTGTAGACTTCCTAGATTTTTAATGAGTGAAATCATGTGTTTTAATCACTGTCTTAAAAGTATAGAGTTTGAAATGGTGCAACTCTACAAAAGACAACCTCTGAGAGTATGAGGTGATGAGCGAGTGACTGCCTCTTGCTACTGCTATCTTTCAGTGGTCATATAGTGCCCTCTAGTGGAAACAGGTGGACTTACAGTCCACAGAAAACATTCTGGAGGATCATCATGTTTATTTGATTGATGTGGATGAAGAAGCAACAATATTCCTGTTATATTGTATCTACTGGTTCTTTTGCATGGCCTTTTTAAAATGTACAGATAAACAGGGGCACATTCCAACACTCTGACATCATTTACAGATAGCCAGGGGCACACTCCAACACTCTGACATCATTTACAGATAGCCAGGGGCACACTACAACACTCTGACATCATTTACAGATAGCCAGGGGCACACTACAACACTCTGACATCATTTACAGATAGCCAGGGGCACACTCCAACACTCTGACATCATTTACAGATAGCCAGGGGCACACTACAACACTCTGACATCATTTACAGATAGCCAGGGGCACACTCCAACACTCAGACATCATTTACAGATAGCCAGGGGCACACTCCAACACTCAGACATCATTTGCAGATAGCCAGGGGCACACTACAACACTCTGACATAATTTACAGATAGCCAGGGGCACACTCCAACACTCAGACATCATTTACAGATAGCCAGGGGCACACTCCAACACTCAGACATCATTTGCAAATTAAGCATTTGTGTTTAGTGAGTCCTCCAGATCAGAGACAGTAGGGATGACCAGGGATGTTCTCTGTTGAGTGAGTCCTCCAGATCAGAGGCAGCAGGGATGACCAGAGATGTTCTCTGTTTATTCAGTCCTCCAGATCAGAGGCAGTAGGGATGACCAGAGATATTCTCTGTTTAGTGAGTCCTCCAGATCAGAGGCAGTAGGGATGACCAGGGATGTTCTCTGTTTAGTGAGTCCTCCAGATCAGAGGCAGTAGGGATGACCAGGGATGACCAGGGATGTTCTCTGTTTAGTGAGTCCTCCAGATCAGAGGCAGTAGGGATGACCAGAGATATTCTCTGTTTAGTGAGTCCTCCAGATCAGAGGCAGCAGGGATGACCAGGGATGTTCTCTGTTTAGTGAGTCCTCCAGATCAGAAGCAGTAGAGATGACCAGAGATGTTCTCTGTTTAGTGAGTCCTCCAGATCAGAGGCAGTAGGGATGACCAGAGATATTCTCTGTTTAGTGAGTCCTCCAGATCAGAGGCAGTAGGAGTGACCAGAGATGTTCTCTGTTTAGTGAGTCCTCCAGATCAGAGGCAGTAGGGATGACCAGGGATGTTCTCTGTTTAGCGAGTCCTCCAGATCAGAGGCAGTAGGGATGACCAGGGATGTTCTCTGTTTAGTGAGTCCTCCAGATCAGAGGCAGTAGGGATGACCAGAGATGTTCTCTGTTTAGTCAGTCCTCCAGATCAGAGGCAGTAGGGATGACCAGAGATATTCTCTGTTTAGTGAGTCCTCCAGATCAGAAGCAGTAGAGATGACCAGAGATGTTCTCTGTTTAGTGAGTCCTCCAGATCAGAGGCAGTAGGGATGACCAGGGATGTTCTCTGTTTAGTGAGTCCTCCAGATCAGAGGCAGTAGGAGTGACCAGAGATGTTCTCTGTTTAGTGAGTCCTCCAGATCAGAAGCAGTAGAGATGACCCGAGATGTTCTCTGTTTAGTCAGTCCTCCAGATCAGAAGCAGTAGTGATGACCAGAGATGTTCTCTGTTTAGTCAGTCCTCCAGATCAGAAGCAGTAGGGATGACCAGAGATGTTCTCTGTTTAGTCAGTCCTCCAGATCAGAAGCAGTAGAGATGACCAGAGATGTTCTCTGTTTAGTCAGTCCTCCAGATCAGAAGCAGTAGGGATGACCAGAGATGTTCTCTGTTTAGTGAGTCCTCCAGATCAGAGGCAGTAGGGATGACCAGAGATATTCTCTGTTTAGTGAGTCCTCCAGATCAGAAGCAGTAGAGATGACCAGAGATGTTCTCTGTTTAGTGAGTCCTCCAGATCAGAAGCAGTAGAGATGACCCGAGATGTTCTCTGTTTAGTCAGTCCTCCAGATCAGAAGCAGTAGAGATGACCAGAGATGTTCTCTGTTTAGTCAGTCCTCCAGATCAGAAGCAGTAGGGATGACCAGAGATGTTCTCTGTTTAGTCAGTCCTCCAGATCAGAAGCAGTAGGGATGACCAGAGATGTTCTCTGTTTAGTCAGTCCTCCAGATCAGAAGCAGTAGAGATGACCAGAGATGTTCTCTGTTTAGTCAGTCCTCCAGATCAGAAGCAGTAGGGATGACCAGAGATGTTCTCTGTTTAGTCAGTCCTCCAGATCAGAAGCAGTAGGGATGACCAGAGATGTTCTCTGTTTAGTCAGTCCTCCAGATCAGAAGCAGTAGGGATGACCAGAGATGTTCTCTGTTTAGTCAGTCCTCCAGATCAGAAGCAGTAGAGATGACCAGAGATGTTCTCTGTTTAGTCAGTCCTCCAGATCAGAAGCAGTAGAGATGACCAGAGATGTTCTCTGTTTAGTCAGTCCTCCAGATCAGAAGCAGTAGAGATGACCAGAGATGTTCTCTGTTTAGTCAGTCCTCCAGATCAGAAGCAGTAGAGATGACCAGAGATGTTCTCTGTTTAGTCAGTCCTCCAGATCAGAAGCAGTAGAGATGACCAGAGATGTTCTCTGTTTAGTCAGTCCTCCAGATCAGAGGCAGTAGGGATGACCAGGGATGTTCTCTGTTTAGTGAGTCCTCCAGATCAGAGGCAGTAGGGATGACCAGAGATGTTCTCTGTTTAGTCAGTCCTCCAGATCAGAGGCAGTAGGGATGACCAGAGATATTCTCTGTTTAGTGAGTCCTCCAGATCAGAAGCAGTAGAGATGACCAGAGATGTTCTCTGTTTAGTGAGTCCTCCAGATCAGAGGCAGTAGGGATGACCAGGGATGTTCTCTGTTTAGTGAGTCCTCCAGATCAGAGGCAGTAGGAGTGACCAGAGATGTTCTCTGTTTAGTGAGTCCTCCAGATCAGAAGCAGTAGAGATGACCCGAGATGTTCTCTGTTTAGTCAGTCCTCCAGATCAGAAGCAGTAGTGATGACCAGAGATGTTCTCTGTTTAGTCAGTCCTCCAGATCAGAAGCAGTAGGGATGACCAGAGATGTTCTCTGTTTAGTCAGTCCTCCAGATCAGAAGCAGTAGAGATGACCAGAGATGTTCTCTGTTTAGTCAGTCCTCCAGATCAGAAGCAGTAGGGATGACCAGAGATGTTCTCTGTTTAGTGAGTCCTCCAGATCAGAGGCAGTAGGGATGACCAGAGATATTCTCTGTTTAGTGAGTCCTCCAGATCAGAAGCAGTAGAGATGACCAGAGATGTTCTCTGTTTAGTGAGTCCTCCAGATCAGAAGCAGTAGAGATGACCCGAGATGTTCTCTGTTTAGTCAGTCCTCCAGATCAGAAGCAGTAGAGATGACCAGAGATGTTCTCTGTTTAGTCAGTCCTCCAGATCAGAAGCAGTAGGGATGACCAGAGATGTTCTCTGTTTAGTCAGTCCTCCAGATCAGAAGCAGTAGGGATGACCAGAGATGTTCTCTGTTTAGTCAGTCCTCCAGATCAGAAGCAGTAGAGATGACCAGAGATGTTCTCTGTTTAGTCAGTCCTCCAGATCAGAAGCAGTAGGGATGACCAGAGATGTTCTCTGTTTAGTCAGTCCTCCAGATCAGAAGCAGTAGGGATGACCAGAGATGTTCTCTGTTTAGTCAGTCCTCCAGATCAGAAGCAGTAGGGATGACCAGAGATGTTCTCTGTTTAGTCAGTCCTCCAGATCAGAAGCAGTAGAGATGACCAGAGATGTTCTCTGTTTAGTCAGTCCTCCAGATCAGAAGCAGTAGAGATGACCAGAGATGTTCTCTGTTTAGTCAGTCCTCCAGATCAGAAGCAGTAGAGATGACCAGAGATGTTCTCTGTTTAGTCAGTCCTCCAGATCAGAAGCAGTAGAGATGACCAGAGATGTTCTCTGTTTAGTCAGTCCTCCAGATCAGAAGCAGTAGAGATGACCAGAGATGTTCTCTGTTTAGTCAGTCCTCCAGATCAGAAGCAGTAGAGATGACCAGAGATGTTCTCTGTTTAGTCAGTCCTCCAGATCAGAAGCAGTAGGGATGACCAGAGATGTTCTCTGTTTAGTCAGTCCTCCAGATCAGAAGCAGTAGGGATGACCAGAGATGTTCTCTGTTTAGTCAGTCCTCCAGATCAGAAGCAGTAGGGATGACCAGAGATGTTCTCTGTTTAGTCAGTCCTCCAGATCAGAAGCAGTAGAGATGACCAGAGATGTTCTCTGTTTAGTCAGTCCTCCAGATCAGAAGCAGTAGAGATGACCAGAGATGTTCTCTGTTTAGTCAGTCCTCCAGATCAGAAGCAGTAGAGATGACCAGAGATGTTCTCTGTTTAGTCAGTCCTCCAGATCAGAAGCAGTAGAGATGACCAGAGATGTTCTCTGTTTAGTCAGTCCTCCAGATCAGAAGCAGTAGAGATGACCAGAGATGTTCTCTGTTTAGTCAGTCCTCCAGATCAGAAGCAGTAGAGATGACCAGGGATGTTCTCTGTTTAGTCAGTCCTCCAGATCAGAAGCAGTAGAGATGACCAGAGATGTTCTCTGTTTAGTCAGTCCTCCAGATCAGAAGCAGTAGAGATGACCAGAGATGTTCTCTGTTTAGTCAGTCCTCCAGATCAGAAGCAGTAGGGATGACCAGAGATGTTCTCTGTTTAGTCAGTCCTCCAGATCAGAAGCAGTAGAGATGACCAGAGATGTTCTCTGTTTAGTCAGTCCTCCAGATCAGAAGCAGTAGGGATGACCAGAGATGTTCTCTGTTTAGTCAGTCCTCCAGATCAGAAGCAGTAGAGATGACCAGAGATGTTCTCTGTTTAGTCAGTCCTCCAGATCAGAAGCAGTAGAGATGACCAGAGATGTTCTCTGTTTAGTCAGTCCTCCAGATCAGAAGCAGTAGAGATGACCAGAGATGTTCTCTGTTTAGTCAGTCCTCCAGATCAGAAGCAGTAGAGATGACCAGAGATGTTCTCTGTTTAGTCAGTCCTCCAGATCAGAAGCAGTAGAGATGACCAGAGATGTTCTCTGTTTAGTGAGTCCTCCAGATCAGAGGCAGTAGAGATGACCAGGGATGTTCTCTGTTTAGTGAGTCCTCCAGATCAGAGGCAGTAGAGATGACCAGAGATGTTCTCTGTTTAGTGAGTCCTCCAGATCAGAGGCAGTAGTGATGACCAGAGATGTTCTCTGTTTAGTCAGTCCTCCAGATCAGAAGCAGTAGAGATGACCAGAGATGTTCTCTGTTTAGTCAGTCCTCCAGATCAGAGGCAGTAGAGATGACCAGGGATGTTCTCTGTTTAGTCAGTCCTCCAGATCAGAAGCAGTAGAGATGACCAGAGATGTTCTCTGTTTAGTCAGTCCTCCAGATCAGAAGCAGTAGAGATGACCAGAGATGTTCTCTGTTTAGTCAGTCCTCCAGATCAGAAGCAGTAGGGATGACCAGAGATGTTCTCTGTTTAGTCAGTCCTCCAGATCAGAAGCAGTAGGGATGACCAGAGATGTTCTCTGTTTAGTCAGTCCTCCAGATCAGAAGCAGTAGGGATGACCAGAGATGTTCTCTTCATACGTGTGAATTGGATAATTTTCCTGCTAAGCTGCTGACATTCAACATGTAACGCTTGCTTTTGGGTGTCTTTATGAATGTTGTGAAGTAAAAATAAATAAAAATAAATAAAAATAAATAATATATAAATAATGTATTATATATATATATTATATATAATATAAACATGAAGAGTAAAGTACAGATTTGCTGACACATTATTAGATATAGACAGTAGATGGTGGTGTCTACCTAGTATTGGGACTTGCTCATGGTCAAGGTATGAAGTGCACTGAGTGTACAAAACATTAGGAACACCTATTAATGGGTTGCATTATGGGTTGGGAACAGCTTCAATTCGGTGGGTTTTGGACTCTACAAGCTGTCGAAATCCTTCCACAGGGATGCTGGCCCACGTTGACACCAATGCTTCCCACAGTTGTGTCAAGTTGGGGCTCCCAGGCTTCCCGGCTGCATCACAACCGGCCGTGACTGGGAGTCCCATAGGGTGGCACACAATTGGCCCAGCGTCATCCGGATTTTGCCTGGGTAGGCCGTCCTTGTAAATACGAATATGTTCTTAACTGACTTGCCTATTTAAATAAAGTAAAAATAAAGTAAAAAAGAAAATAAATAAAAAGTTGTCTGGACGTCTTTTGGGTTGTGGACCATTGATATACACAGGAAACTGTTTAGCGTGAAAAACCCAGCAGAGTTGCAGTTTTTGACATATTCAAACCAGTGCACTTCGCACCTACTACCATATCCCATTCAAAGGAACTTAAATCTTTTGTCTTGCCCGTTCAACCTCTCAATGCCACACATGCACACATACACAATCCAATTGAACCTGTCTCCTCCCCTTTCAACAACTCTAATTGTAGTGGATTTAACAAGTGACATCAGTAGCTGGATTCAGCTGGTCAGTCTGTGTGGTGTTGTGTGGTCATAGAAAACACAGAATGAAAATAGTAATGATTTATTCATGATTCTAGTGTGGATTCAGTCTGAGGGACGATGTATATAAATATTCAATACGGTTTCATTTGCATTTCATAGTACAAATCGCACACATATACATATTCACACACCAACAGACACATGCACACACATACACACACCACAGATACATTAAATTATTTATCATCAAAATTCCTTCTGCGAGTGTCTCTCACTTACGGCTGGTGGCAATTTAACTGGGGAGGACAGGGGCAAAATAAAGGCTGGTGGCAATTTAACTGGGGAGGACAGGGGCAAAGTAAAGGCTGGTGGCAATTTAACTGGGGAGGACAGGGGCAAAATAAAGGCTGGTGGCAATTTAACTGGGGAGGACAGGGGCAAAATAAAGGCTGGAATGACAATTTAACTGGGGAGGACAGGGGCAAAATAAAGGCTGGAATGACAATTTAACTGGGGAGGACAGGGGCAAAATAAAGGCTGGAATGGCAATTTAACTGGGGAGGACAGGGGCAAAATAAAGGCTGGTGGCAATTTAACTGGGGAGGACAGGGGCAAAATAAAGGCTGGAATGACAATTTAACTGGGGAGGACAGGGGCAAAATAAAGGCTGGAATGACAATTTAACTGGGGAGGACAGGGGCAAAATAAAGACTGGAATGACAATTTAACTGGGGAGGACAGGGGCAAAATAAAGGCTGGAATGACAATTTAACTGGGGAGGACAGGGGCAAAATAAAGACTGGAATGACAATTTAACTGGGGAGGACAGGGGCAAAATAAAGACTGGAATGACAATTTAACTGGGGAGGACAGGGGCAAAATAAAGACTGGAATGACAATTTAACTGGGGAGGACAGGGGCAAAATAAAGGCTGGAATGACAATTTAACTGGGGAGGACAGGGGCAAAGTAAAGGCTGGTGGCAATTTAACTGGGGAGGACAGGGGCAAAATAAAGGCTGGAATGACAATTTAACTGGGGAGGACAGGGGCAAAATAAAGGCTGGAATGACAATTTAACTGGGGAGGACAGGGGCAAAATAAAGACTGGAATGACAATTTAACTGGGGAGGACAGGGGCAAAATAAAGACTGGAATGACAATTTAACTGGGGAGGACTGGGGCAAAATAAAGACTGGAATGACAATTTAACTGGGGAGGACAGGGGCAAAGTAAAGGCTGGTGGCAATTTAACTGGGGAGGACAGGGGCAAAATAAAGGCTGGAATGACAATTTAACTGGGGAGGACAGGGGCAAAGTAAAGGCTGGTGGCAATTTAACTGGGGAGGACAGGGGCAAAATAAAGGCTGGAATGATAATTTAACTGGGGAGGACAGGGGCAAAATAAAGGCTGGAATGGCAATTTAACTGGGGAGGACAAGGGCAAAGTAAAGGCTGGTGGCAATTTAACTGGGGAGGACAGTGGCAAAATAAAGGCTGGAATGACAATTTAACTGGGGAGGACAGGGGCAAAGTAAAGGCTGGTGGCAATTTAACTGGGGAGGACAGGGGCAAAATAAAGGCTGGAATGACAATTTAACTGGGGAGGACAGGGGCAAAGTAAAGGCTGGTGGCAATTTAACTGGGGAGGACAGGGGCAAAATAAAGGCTGGAATGATAATTTAACTGGGGAGGACAGGGGCAAAATAAAGGCTGGAATGGCAATTTAACTGGGGAGGACAAGGGCAAAGTAAAGGCTGGTGGCAATTTAACTGGGGAGGACAGTGGCAAAATAAAGGCTGGAATGACAATTTAACTGGGGAGGACAGGGGCAAAATAAAGACTGGAATGGCAATTTAACTGGGAAGGACAGGGGCAAAATAAAGGCTGGAATGATAATTTAACTGGGGAGGACAGGGGCAAAATAAAGGCTGGAATGACAATTTAACTGGGGAGGACAAGGGCAAAGTAAAGGCTGGTGGCAATTTAACTGGGGAGGACAGTGGCAAAATAAAGGCTGGAATGACAATTTAACTGGGGAGGACAGGGGCAAAATAAAGACTGGAATGGCAATTTAACTGGGAAGGACAGGGGCAAAATAAAGGCTGGAATGATAATTTAACTGGGGAGGACAGGGGCAAAATAAAGGCTGGAATGACAATTTAACTGGGGAGGACAGGGGCAAAGTAAAGGCTGGTGGCAATTTAACTGGGGAGGACAGGGGAAAAATAAAGGCTGGTGGCAATTTAACTGGGGAGGACAGGGGCAAAATAAAGGCTGGTGGCAATTTAACTGGGGAGGACAGGGGCAAAATAAAGGCTGGTGGCAATTTAACTGGGGAGGACAGGGGCAAAATAAAGGCTGGTGGCAATTTAACTGGGGAGGACAGGGGCAAAATAAAGGATGGTGGCAATTTAACTGGGGAGGACAGGGGCAAAATAAAGGCTGGAATGACAATTTAACTGGGGAGGACAGGGGCAAAATAAAGGCTGGAATGATAATTTAACTGGGGAGGACAGGGGCAAAATAAAGGCTGGTGGCAATTTAACTGGGGAGGACAGGGGCAAAATAAAGGCTGGTGGCAATTTAACTGGGGAGGACAGGGGCAAAATAAAGGCTGGTGGCAATTTAACTGGGGAGGACAGGGGCAAAATAAAGGCTGGTGGCAATTTAACTGGGGAGGACAGGGGCAAAATAAAGGCTGGAATGACAATTTAACTGGGGAGGACAGGGGCAAAATAAAGGCTGGTGGCAATTTAACTGGGGAGGACAGGGGCAAAATAAAGGCTGGAATGACAATTTAACTGGGGAGGACAGGGGCAAAATAAAGGCTGGTGGCAATTTAACTGGGGAGGACAGGGGCAAAATAAAGGCTGGTGGCAATTTAACTGGGGAGGACAGGGGCAAAATAAAGGCTGGTGGCAATTTAACTGGGGAGGACAGGGGCAAAATAAAGTCTGGAATGACAATTTAACTGGGGAGGACAGGGGCAAAATAAAGACTGGTGGCAATTTAACTGGGGAGGACAGGGGCAAAATAAAGGCTGGAATGATAATTTAACTGGGGAGGACAGGGGCAAAATAAAGGCTGGAATGATAATTTAACTGGGGAGGACATGGGCAAAATAAAGGCTGGAATGACAATTTAACTGGGGAGGACAGGGGCAAAATAAAGGCTGGTGGCAATTTAACTGGGGAGGACAGGGGCAAAGTAAAGTCTGGTGGCAATTTAACTGGGGAGGACAGGGGCAAAATAAAGGCTGGTGGCAATTTAACTGGGGAGGACAGGGGCAAAATAAAGGCTGGTGGCAATTTAACTGGGGAGGACAGGGGCAAAATAAAGGCTGGTGGCAATTTAACTGGGGAGGACAGGGGCAAAATAAAGGCTGGAATGACAATTTAACTTGGGAGGACAGGGGCAAAATAAAGACTGGTGGCAATTTAACTGGGGAGGACAGGGGCAAAATAAAGGCTGGTGGCAATTTAACTGGGGAGGACAGGGGCAAAATAAAGGCTGGAATGACAATTTAACTGGGGAGGACAGGGGCAAAATAAAGGCTGGTGGCAATTTAACTGGGGAGGACAGGGGGAAAATAAAGGCTGGTGGCAATTTAACTGGGGAGGACAGGGGCAAAATAAAGACTGGAATGACAATTTAACTGGGGAGGACAGGGGCAAAATAAAGGCTGGAATGACAATTTAACTGGGGAGGACAGGGGCAAAGTAAAGGCTGGTGGCAATTTAACTGGGGAGGACAGGGGCAAAATAAAGGCTGGAATGACAATTTAACTGGGGAGG
>NC_034192.2:57798157-57845657 GCF_002021735.2 Oncorhynchus kisutch | reverse complement strand
TAACATAGCTCCACATTGAAAAGCATTTTGACTCCCAGAGCAATTCTTCCTCTTCTTCTGCCACTTCACCTTCATCTTCCCCCTCTTCCTCGTCTTCTTTTTCTTCTTCTTCTTCTTCATCTTCTTCTTCCTCTTCTTCTTCTTATTATTTTTCTTCCTCTTCCACCTCTTCTTCTTCATCTTCATCTTCTTCTTATTTTTCTCCCTCTTCTTTTTCTTCTTCTTCTATCCAGATGTTTTTCTTCATACTTCTCTAAAACAATTCCACATGGCCATTAGCAAATCAACCCTATGCAGCTCCACTCTCTACCTCTCTGTCTCTCCCTTCCTCTCTATCTTTACCTCTCTCTCTCTCTCTCTGTCTCTCTCTCTCTCTCTCTCCCTTCCTCTCTATCTCTACCTCTCTCTCTCTCTCTCTCTCTGTCTCTCTCTCTCTCTCTCTCTCTCTCTCTCTCTCTCTCTCTCTCCCTTCCTCTCTATCGCTACCTCTCTCTCTCTCTGTCTCTCTCTCTCTCTCCCTTCCTCTCTATCTCTACCTCTCTCTCTATGTGTGTCTCTCTCTCTACCTCTCTCTCTCTCTGTGTCTCTCTCTCTCTCTCTTCCTCTCACTCTCTCTTCCTCTCACTCTCTCATCCTCTCTCTCTCTCTCTTCCTCTCTCTCTCCCTTCCTCTCTCTCTCCCTTCCTCTCTATCTCTAACTCTCTCTCTATCTCTTTCTCTTTCTCTCTCTTCCTCTCTCTCTTCCTCTCTCTCTCCATCTCTCTCTTCCTTCCTCTCTATCTCTACCTCTCTCTCTCTACCTCTCTCTCTCTCTACCTCTCTCTCTCTCCCTTCCTTTCTATCTCTACCTCTCTCTCTCTTCCTCTCTCTCTCCCTTCATCTCTCTCTCTCCATTCCTCTCTATCTCTATCTCAAATCAAATCAAATCAAATCAAATTTATTTATATAGCCCTTCGTACATCAGCTGATATCTCAAAGTGCTGTACAGAAACCCAGCCTAAAACCCCAAACAGCAAGCAATGCAGGTGTAGAAGCACGGTGGCTAGGAAAAACTCCCTAGAAAGGCCAAAACCTAGGAAGAAACCTAGAGAGGAACCAGGCTATGTGGGGTGGCCAGTCCTCTTCTGGCTGTGCCGGGTGGAGATTATAACAGAACATGGCCAAGATGTTCAAATGTTCATAAATGACCAGCATGGTCGTATAATAATAAGGCAGAACAGTTGAAACTGGAGCAGCAGCACGGTCAGATGGACTGGGGACAGCAAGGAGTCATCATGTCAGGTAGTCCTGGGGCATGGTCCTAGGGCTCAGGTCCTCCGAGAGAGAGAAAGAAAGAGAGAAGGAGAGAATTAGAGAACGCACACTTAGATTCACACAGGACACCGAATAGGACAGGAGAAGTACTCCAGATATAACAAACTGACCCTAGCCCACCGACACATCTCTCTCTCTCTCTCTCTTCCTCCCTCTCTCTCTACCTCTCTTCCTCTCTTCCTCTCTCTCTCTTCCTCTCTCTCTCTTCCTCTCTCTCTCTCTTCCCCTCTCTCTCTCTACCTCTCTCTCTCTACCTCTCTCTCTACCTCTCTCCCTTCCTCTCTCTCTCTTCCTCTCTCTCTTCCTCTCCCTTCCTCTCTCTCCCTTCCTCTCTCTGTCGCTCTCTCTTCACCTCTCTCCATCTCTTCCTCTCTATCTCTTCCTCTCTCTTCCTCTCTCCCTTCCTCTCTCTCATTTTCTCTCTCTCCTTTTCTCTCTCTCCCTTCCACTCTCTTCCTTCCTCCATCTCTTCTTCTCTCTCTCTCGCTCTTCCTCTCTCTCCCTTCCACTCTCTCCCTTCCTCTCTCTCTCCTCTCTCTCTTCCTCTCTCCCTTCCTCTCTCTCCTTTTCTCTCTCTCCTTTTCTCTCTCTCCCTTCCACTCTCTTCCTTCCTCCATCTCTTCTTCTCTACCTCTCTCACTTCCTCTCTCTCTCTCTCTCTCTCTCTCTCTCTCTCTCTTCCTCCCTCTCTCTCTACCTCTCTTCCTCTCTCTCTCTTCCTCTCTCTCTCTCTTCCTCTCTCTCTCTACCTCTCTCTCTCTACCTCTCTCTCTACCTCTCTCCCTTCCTCTCTCTCTCTTCCTCTCTCTTCCTCTCCCTTCCTCTCTCTCCCTTCCTCTCTCTGTCACTCTCTCTTCACCTCTCTCCATCTCTTCCTCTCTATCTCTTCCTCTCTCTCTTCCTCTCTCTTCCTCTCTCCCTTCCTCTCTCTCCTTTTCTCTCTCTCCCTTCCACTCTCTTCCTTCCTCCATCTCTTCTTCTCTCTCTCTCTCGCTCTTCCTCTCTCTCCCATCCACTCTCTCCCTTCCTCTCTCTCTTCCTCTCTCTCACCCTCTCTCTCTCTCTTCCTCTCTTCCTTCCTCTCTCTCTACCTCTTTCTCTCTCTCTTGCTCTCTGTCTCTCACTCTTCCTCTCTCTTCCTCTCTCTCTCTTTGTCTCTCTCTCTCTCTCTCTCTCTCTCTCCCTCTCTCTCTCTCTCTCTCTCTCTCTCTCTCTCTCTCTCTCTCTCACTCTTCTTCTCTCTCTTCCTCTCTCTTCCTCTCTCTCTTCCTCTCTCACTTTCTCACTCTCTATTCCTCTCTTCCTTCCTCTCTCTCTTCCTCTATCGCTTCCTCTCTCTCCTTTCCTCTCTCTCTCTTCCTCTCTCTCTCTCTCTCTCTCGCTCTCTCTCTCGATCTTCCTCTATCTCCGTTCCACTCTCTCCCTTCCTCTCTCTCTTCCTCTCTCTATCTCTCTCTTCCTCTCTCTCGCTTCCTCTCTCTTCCTCCCTCTCTCTTCCTTTCTCTCTCTTCCTCTCTCCTTTCCTCTCGCTCTATCTCGCATCCTCTCTCCTTTCCTGTCGCTCTCTCTCTCTTCCTCCTTCTCCTCTCGCTCTCTCTCTATTTTGCTTCCTCTCTCTCTCTCTTTTCCTCTCTCTCCCTTACACTCGCTCCCTTCCTCTCCCTTCCTCTCTCTCGTCCTCTCTCCTTTCCTCTCTCTCTCTCGCTTCCTCTCCACCTCCCTCTCTCTCTCTTCCTCTCTCTCTTTCTCTCTTCCTTATTCTCTTCCTCGCTCTCACTTCCTCTCTCTTCCTCTCTCCCTTCCTCTCTTTCATTTCCTCTCTCTCTCTTCCTCTCTCTCCCTTCCTCTCTCTCTCTCTCTTTCACTTCCTCTCTCTCTCCCTTCCCCTCTCTCTTCCTCTCTCTCGCTTCCTCTCTCTCGCTTCCTCTCCCTTCCTCACTCTCTCTTCCTCTCCCCCTTCCTCTCTCTTCCTCTCTCCCTTCCTTTCTCTCTTCCTCTCTCCCTTCCTCTCTCTTCCTCTCTCCCTTCCTCTCTCTCTCTTCCTCTCTCTCTCGTCCCTCTCTCGTTCTCTAGTCCTGTGTTCATTAATGTTTCATGCTTGATGTTTACCTTGATAGGATATGCATATTGTATGGCAGGTTGGTGATGATCCAGGTCACATCACAAGACCTGAAGGTCACGTCTGACATGTCTGTATCATATCAATGATGTTTCTGAGACAGCATGACAGAGTAAACAAATAAATGCTTTAATTGTAAAGTTCACACATATCATACCGTATAGCAAATGATTCCACACGTCTCAACGGGAACACTATTTGAATTTCCATAGAATGTCAAGCTTCCCATTCAACCTTGGTGGGCTGCATTAGGAATTCACTTGCAGTCTGTGAGACGTGCCATGTCGTGGTTGGCGCAGCGGTCTAAGGAACTGCATCTCAGTCATAGAGGCATCACTACAGACCCTGGTTCGATCCTGGGCTGTATCACATCAGTCTGTGATCGGGATTTCCATAGGGCGGTGCACAACTTGCTCAGCATCGTACTGGTTAGGGAGGGTTTGGCTGAATGGGTAGGACGTCATTGTAAATAAGAATTTGTTCTTAACTGACTTGCCGAGTTAAATAAAGGTTCAATAAAAATAAATAAAATAATGTTGTGGTTGATGATGGATGATGATCAACCTCCTAGTTCCACTGCTCAAGGATGATCAACCTCCTAGTTCGACTTGTTCCACTGCTCAAGGATGATCAACCTCCTAGTTCTACGTGTCCCACTGTTCAAGGATGATCAACCTCCTAGTTCGACTTGTTCCACTGCTCAAGGATGATCAACCTCCTAGTTCTACGTGTTCCACTGCTCAAGGATGATCAACCTCCTAGTTCTACGTGTTCCAATGCTCAAGGATGATCAACCTCCTAGTTCGACTTGTTCCACTGCTCAAGGATGATCAACCTCCTAGTTCTACGTGTCCCACTGTTCAAGGATGATCAACCTCCTAGTTCGACTTGTTCCACTGCTCAAGGATGATCAACCTCCTAGTTCTACGTGTTCCACTGCTCAAGGATGATCAACCTCCTAGTTCGACTTGTTCCACTGCTCAAGGATGATCAACCTCCTAGTTCTACGTGTTCCACTGTTCAAGGATGATCAACCTCCTAGTTCGACTTGTTCCACTGCTCAAGGATGATCAACCTCCTAGTTCTACGTGTTCCACTGCTCAAGGATGATCAACCTCCTAGTTCTATGTGTTCCAATGCTCAAGGATGATCAACCTCCTAGTTCGACTTGTTCCACTGCTCAAGGATGATCAACCTCCTAGTTCTACGTGTTCCACTGTTCAAGGATGATCAACCTCCTGGTTCGACTTGTTCCACTGCTCAAGGATGATCAACCTCCTAGTTCTACGTGTTCCACTGCTCAAGGATGATCAACCTCCTAGTTCTACGTGTCCCACTGTTCAAGGATGATCAACCTCCTAGTTCGACTTGTTCCACTGCTCAAGGATGATCAACCTCCTAGTTCTACGTGTTCCACTGCTCAAGGATGATCAACCTCCTAGTTCGACTTGTTCCACTGCTCAAGGATGATCAACCTCCTAGTTCTACGTGTTCCACTGTTCAAGGATGATCAACCTCCTAGTTCGACTTGTTCCACTGCTCAAGGATGATCAACCTCCTAGTTCTACGTGTTCCACTGCTCAAGGATGATCAACCTCCTAGTTCTATGTGTTCCAATGCTCAAGGATGATCAACCTCCTAGTTCGACTTGTTCCACTGCTCAAGGATGATCAACCTCCTAGTTCTACGTGTTCCACTGTTCAAGGATGATCAACCTCCTGGTTCGACTTGTTCCACTGCTCAAGGATGATCAACCTCCTAGTTCTACGTGTTCCACTGCTCAAGGATGATCAACCTCCTAGTTCTACGTGTTCCACTGCTCAAGGATGATCAACCTCCTAGTTCTATGTGTTCCACTGCTCAAGGATGATCAACCTCCTAGTTCTACGTGTTCCACTGTTCAAGGATGATCAACCTCCTAGTTCGACTTGTTCCACTGCTCAAGGATGATCAACCTCCTAGTTCTACGTGTTCCACTGCTCAAGGATGATCAACCTCCTAGTTCTACGTGTTCCACTGCTCAAGGATGATCAACCTCCTAGTTCGACTTGTTCCACTGCTCAAGGATGATCAACCTCCTAGTTCTACGTGTTCCACTGTTCAAGGATGATCAACCTCCTAGTTCGACTTGTTCCACTGCTCAAGGATGATCAACCTCCTAGTTCTACGTGTTCCACTGTTCAAGGATGATCAACCTCCTAGTTCGACTTGTTCCACTGCTCAAGGATGATCAACCTCCTAGTTCTACGCGTTAAACCGTTCAAGGATAATCAACCTCCTAGTTCTACTTGTTCCACTGCTCAAGGATGATCAACCTCCTAGTTCTACGTGTTAAACTGTTCAAGGATGATCAACCTCCTAGTTCTACGTGTTAAACTGTTCAAGGATAATCAACCTCCTAGTTCGACTTGTTCCACTGCTCACGGACGATCAGGTGTTTTCCCCCATTGATTTCTAATCAGGAACTACATTTAGAATTGTGCAGATGGTGGGGCTGTCTGTCTAATGTCATACAAAAGGGGTTTTGCTTTTCCTTTATAAAATGTGTCAATATAGTATATTGTACGCAACCATTCAGTTCCTGCGTTGAATACTAACGTGTTGGAGTACATTTCCACTTAGTTTGAACCTCTTCTAACTCAGTATTCAGTGCTCAACACAGCCACTCCAGTAGTTTGATGGAAATCATTTAGGCTTCTTATAGGTGATTCCTTCAAGAAAGTGTTGAATCGCTTATACTGCATCTGGCTGATACTCATAATTTAAGATGCTTCAGGGGGTAAGCTATTTGATGTCGATATACTTGGTCAGTGAGAGCTCTCTCTCCCTCTCCCTCTTCTTCCCTCTCTCTCTCCTTCCCTCTCGCTCTCCTCCCCTCTCTTCATCTGTCCCCCTCTCTCTCCCTCTCCCTCTCCCTCTTCTTCCCTCTCTCTCTCTCTTTCCTTCCCTCTCGCTCTCCTCCCCTCTCACTCTCTCCTCCCCTCTCTCTCCTCCCCTCTCCCTCTTCTTCCCTCTCTCTCTCCTCCTCTCTCTCTCCTCCCCTATCTCTTCATCTGTCCCCCTCTCTCTTCTCTAATGCTGTCTGATACATCTGCTGCTCTCCTCTCCTCTTGGCTCGAAAAATCACTTTGTCACATAGCGACGCATCATTTCACATGCTACATTTTTTAAAAGTGGAACTGAAAATCCTTTCTGAGCACGCAATATCCATTAGGGGGGAAATTATTCATGTGAATCGTCTGCATTATTTAAAGGTTGATGAAGAGAAATACCAGGTCCTATCCATCACCATTGTAAATCCCCCCAATACCTCCCTGGGTTTACCGTAAGGTTTGTCTCAAATGGCACCCTATTCCTTATGGGCCACATGGTCAGAAGTAGTGCACCCTATTCCCTATGGGCCATATGGTCAAAAGTAGTGCACCCTATTCCCTATGGGCCATATGGTCAAAAGTAGCCCATTATACCGAGCAGAGTGTCATTTGGGATGCAGCGGTCAAAGGCACTGCATCGCAGTGCTAGGGGCGTCACTACAGACCCTGGTTCGATTCCAGGCTGTATCACAACTGGACGTGATTGGGAGGCCCATAGCGCGGCGCACAATTGGCCCAGCATCGCCCGGGTTAGGGTTTGGCCGGGGTAGGCCGCCATTGTAAATAAGAATTTGTTCTTAACTGACTTGCCAGTGTAAAATAAATGATAAATTAATCAATAAAATGTGGGTCTCGTGTGGCTTCAGAGGACATGGGTGAGAGATGACTGTCGATCACACGTTAATGGGATTACAAAGTACCTTCGTGGAACTAACACTGATACAAGATGCCGTTCGGGGAGATCCTATAACTCATCTCTTGAGATATGGAATACTAATGTAGTAACACCTGCTGCTGTCTTAGGTGTGGAATTATAACACCACCGTGGCTGGTGGCTGGTGGCTGATGGCTGGTGGCTGGTGGCTGGTGTCTGGTGCCTGTGGTCTGGTGCCTGGTGTCTGGTGCCTGTGGTCTGGTGCCTGGTGTCTGGTGCCTGTGGTCTGGTGCCTGATGTATGGTGCCTGTGGTCTGGTGCCTGGTGTCTGGTGCCTGTGGACTGGTGCCTGTGGTCTGGTGCCTGGTGTCTGGTGCCTGTGGTCTGATGCATGTGGTCTGGTGCCTGTGGCCTGGTGCCTGGTGTCTGGTGCCTGGTGTCTGGTGCCTGTGGTCTAGTGCCTGGTGTCTGGTGCCTGTGGTCTGGTGCCCGGTGTCTGGTGCATGTGGTCTGGTGCCTGGTGTCTGGTGCCTGGTGTCTGGTGCCTGTGGTCTGGTGCCTGGTGCCTGGTGTCTGGTGCCTGGTGTCTGGTGCCTGTGGTATGGTGCCTGGTGCCTGGTGCCTGGTGCATGTGGTCTGGTGCCTGTGGTATGGTGCCTGTGGTCTGGTGCCTGTGGTCTGGTGTCTGGTGCCAGGTGTCTGGTACCTGGTGCCTGTGGTCTGGTGCCTGTGGTATGGTGCATGTGGTCTGGTGCCTGGTGTCTGGTGCCTGTGGTCTGGTGCCTGGTGTCTGATGCATGTGGTCTGGTGCCTGTGGTCTGGTGCCTGTGGTCTGGTGCCTGTGGTCTGGTGCCTGGTGTCTGGTGCCTGTGGTCGGGTGCCTGTGGTCTGGTGCCTGGTGTCTGGTGCCTGGTGTCTGGTGTCTGGTGCCTGTGGTCTGGTGCCTGATGTCTGGTGCCTGGTGTCTGGTGCCTGGTGTCTGGTGCCTGGTGTCTGGTGCCTGTGGTCTGGTGCCTGGTGTCTGGTGCCTGTGGTCTGGCGCCTGTGGTCTGGTGCCTGTGGTCTGGTGCCTGTGGTCTGGTGCATGGGGTCTGGTGCCTGATGTATGGTGCCTGGTGTCTGGTGCCTGGTGTCTGGTGCCTGGTGTCTGGTGTCTGGTGTCTGGTGCCTGTGGTCTGGTGCCTGATGTCTGGTGCCTGGTGTCTGGTGCCTGGTGTCTGGTGCCTGTGGTCTGGTGTCTGGTGCCTGTGGTCTTCACCCCAGATCATGGATGTATTTATTGATTTATTTAACCTTTTTTTAACGAGGAGAGCCAGTTAAGAACAAATTCTTATTTACAATGACGGTCTTCCCCCCCTGGGCTGAACCCGGACCAATTGCGCCCTATGGGACTCCCAATCAAGGCCGGATGTGATATGGACTTTATTCGAACCTGAAACATACAGTAGTCCTATCTTCAATACCAAACATAATAACACTGCTGGGACAATTTGAAGTTGGAGTGACCAGAATGCTCTGCAGTCCAACAAACTGATCTCCTGTTGTAATGAGGGTGAATGAACGATACTGAGAAATATTGATCTACTTGCAAAACAACCTGCTTTACAATAACCAGATGAATAATCCAGCTAGATGTTCTGTGCCTGTGTGCTGGGTAGATATGTTACTCTTTCTCTGAACATAGAGATACAGAGAACAGAGAGATACAGAGATCAGAGAGATACAGAGAACAGAGAGATACAGAGAACAGAGAGATACAGAGAACAGAGAGATACAGAGAACAGAGAGATACAGAGAACAGAGAGATACAGAGAACAGAGAGATACAGAGAGCAGAGAGATACAGAGAACAGAGAGATACAGAGAACAGAGAGATACAGAGAACAGAGAGATACAGAGAACAGAGAGATACAGAGAACAGAGAGATACAGAGAACAGAGAGATACAGAGAACAGAGAGATACAGAGAGCAGAGAGATACAGAGAACAGAGAGATATAGAGAACAGAGAGATACAGAGAACAGATAGATACAGAGAACAGAGAGATACAGAGAGCAGATAGATACAGAGAACAGAGAGATACAGAGAACAGAGAGATACAGAGAACAGAGAGATACAGAGAACAGAGAGATACAGAGAACAGAGAGATATAGAGAACAGAGAGATACTAAACAGAGAGATACAGAGAACAGAGAGATACAGAGAACAGAGAGATACAGAGAGCAGAGAGATACAGAGACAAGAGAGATATAGAGAACAGAGAGATATAGAGAACAGAGAGATACAGAGAACAGATAGATACAGAGAACAGAGAGATACAGAGAACAGAGAGATACAGAGAACAGAGAGATACAGAGAACAGAGAGATACAGAGAACAGAGAGATATAGAGAATAGAGAGATATAGAGAATAGAGAGATAGAGAGAACAGAGAGATATAGAGAATAGAGAGATAGAGAACAGAGAGATACTAAACAGAGATATACAGAACAGAGAGATATAGAGATACGTACCAGAGAGATACAAAGAACAGGGAGATATAGAGAACACAGAGATAAAGAGAATAGACAGATATAGAGTACAGAGAGATGTGGAGAACTGAGAGATAGAGAGAACAAAGAGATACATAACTGAGAGATATAGAGAACAAAGAGATACATAACTGAGAGATATAGAGAACAAAGAGATACATAACAGAGAGATATAGAGAGAGATATAACCATTTGTACATTGTTAAAACACTGTATATATATAATATGACATTTCGATTGTCTTTATTGTTTTGAAACTTCTGTATGTGTAATGTTTACTGTTAATTTTTATTGTTTATTTCACTTTATATATTCACTTTATTTATTGTCTACCTCACTTGCTTTGACAATGTTAACACATGTTTCCCATCCCCCTATAAAGCCCCTTGAATTGAATTGAATTGAATTGAATATAGAGAACAGATATGTAGAGAACTGAGAGATGTAGAGAACAGTGAGTAATAGAGAACAGAGATATACATAACAGAGAGATGTAGAGAACAGAGAGATTCATAACAGAGAGATGTAGAGAACCGTGAGTAATAGAGAACAGAGAGATTCATAACAGAGAGATGTAGAGAACCGTGAGTAATAGAGAACAGAGAGATTCATAACAGAGAGATGTAGAGAACCGTGAGTAATAGAGAACAGAGAGATTCATAACAGAGAGATGTAGAGAACCGTGAGTAATAGAGAACAGAGAGATTCATAACAGAGAGATGTAGAGAACCATGAGTAATAGAGAACAGAGAGATTCATAACAGAGAGATGTAGAGAACAGTGAGTAATAGAGAACAGAGAGATTCATAACAGAGAGATGTAGAGAACCGTGAGTAATAGAGAACAGAGAGATTCATAACAGAGAGATGTAGAGAACAGTGAGTAATAGAGAACAGAGAGATTCATAACAGAGAGATGTAGAGAACAGTGAGATACATAACAGAGAGATGATGAACAGAGAGATATAGAGAACAGAGAGATTCATAACAGAGAGATGTAGAGAACCGTGAGTAATAGAGAACAGAGAGATTCATAACAGAGAGATGTAGAGAACCGTGAGTAATAGAGAACAGAGAGATTCATAACAGAGAGATGTAGAGAACCGTGAGTAATAGAGAACAGAGAGATTCATAACAGAGAGATGTAGAGAACCGTGAGTAATAGAGAACAGAGAGATTCATAACAGAGAGATGTAGAGAACCATGAGTAATAGAGAACAGAGAGATTCATAACAGAGAGATGTAGAGAACCGTGAGTAATAGAGAACAGAGAGATTCATAACAGAGAGATGTAGAGAACAGTGAGTAATAGAGAACAGAGAGATTCATAACAGAGAGATGTAGAGAACAGTGAGATACATAACAGAGAGATGATGAACAGAGAGATATAGAGAACAGAGAGATTCATAACAGAGAGATGTAGAGAACCGTGAGTAATAGAGAACAGAGAGATTCATAACAGAGAGATGTAGAGAACCGTGAGTAATAGAGAACAGAGAGATTCATAACAGAGACATGTAGAGAACAGTGAGATTCATAACAGAGAGATGTAGAGAACAGTGAGATACATAACAGAGAGATGATGAACAGAGAGATATAGAGAACAGAGATGTAGAGAACAGAGAGATGTAACAAACAGAGTGATAAAGAGAACCGTGAGATTTAGAGAACAGAGAGATTCATAACAGAGAGATAGAGAGATACATAATCAAGATATATAGAGAACAGAGAGATCTAGAATAAAGAGAGATACATAACAGAGAAATACAGAACATAGATATAGAGAACCGTGAGATATAGAGAAGAGAGAAACATGACAGAATGATATAGAGAATAGGGAGATACTAAACAGGATATAAAGAACAGAGAGACATAGAGAACATAGAGAAACATAACAGTGAGATACAGAGAAATGGAAAACAAAGAGCTACTGAGAACAGAGAGATACATAACAGAGAGATATAGAGAACAGAGTGATGTAGAGAACAGAGTGATGTAGAGAACAGAGAGATGTAGAGAACAGAGAGATATAGAGAACAGAGAGATGTAGAGAACAGAGAGATATAGAGAACAGAGAGATGTAGAGAACAGAGATGTACATAACAGAGAGATATAGAGAACAGAGATGTACATAACAGAGAGATACATAACAGAGAGATGCATAACAGAGAGATATAGAGAACAGAGAGATGTATAGAACAGAGATGTACATAACAGAGAGATATAGAGAACAGAGTGATGTAGAGAACAGAGATGTACATAACAGAGAGATATAGAGAACAGAGAGATATAGAGAACAGAGAGATATAGAGAACAGAGTGATGTAGAGAACAGAGAGATGTAGAGAACAGAGAGATGTAGAGAACAGAGAGATGTAGAGAACAGAGAGATATAGAGAACAGAGAGATGTAGAGAACAGAGATGTACATAACAGAGAGATACATAACAGAGAGATATAGAGAACAGAGCGATGTAGAGAACAGAGATATACATGACAGAGAGATACATAACATAGAGATATAGAGAACAGAGAGATGTAGAGAACAGAGATATACATAACAGAGAGATACATAACAGAGAGATATAGAGAACAGAGAGATGTAGAGAACAGAGATATACATAACAGAGAGATACATAACAGAGAGATATAGAGAACAGAGAGATGTAGAGAACAGAGAGATACATAACAGGGAGATACATAACAGAGAGATATAGAGAACAGAGAGATGTAGAGAACAGAGAGATGTAGAGAACAGAGATATACATAACAGAGAGATATAGAGAACACATAGATATAGAGAACATCGACATACAGAGAACAGAGAGAGAACAGAGAACAGAGCGAGATAAAGAACAGCGATATATACAGAACAGAGAGATAGAGAACAGAGAGATAACAGAGAACAGAGAGAGATAAAGAACAGTGATATATACAGAACAGAGAGATATAGAACAGAGAGATAACAGAGAACAGAGAGAGATAAAGAACAGTGATATATACAGAACAGAGAGATAGAGAACAGAGAGATAACAGAGAACAGAGAGAGATAAAGAACAGTGATATATACAGAACAGAGAGATAGAGAACAGAGAGAAATAGAGAAAGGAGAGCAGATGGAGCCTTTGCAGGTGGGAGATGCTAGCTTCTGTTCAGTGGAGAGCAGAGCTGGAGCACAAACACACAAACACACACACACACACACACACAACCAGACACAAACACACACACAGAGACACACACACACACACACACACACACACAACCAGACACACACACACACACACACACACACAACCAGACACAAACACACACACAGAGACACACACACACACACACACAACCAGACACAAACACACACACACAGAGACACACACACACACACACACAACCAGACACAAACACACACACAGAGACACACACACACACACACACAACCAGACACACACACACACACACAACCAGACACACGCACACACACACAACCAGACACACACACACACACACACACACACACAACCAGACACACACACACACACACAACCAGACACACACACACACACACACAACCACACACACACACACACACACACACACAACCAGACACACACACACACACACAGAAGTTTGTCTGCCTACCCCAGCCTCGTGGTAGTCCTGATACCGCTGTTTGAGGGTGATAAATGGCGTTGTGAAGACAACGCTAATCAAGTTGCGTCCCAAATCCCATCATTTTCCCTGTATAGTGTACTACTTTTGACCAGAGCCCATGAGTACGGTGCCATTTGGGACACATTCCAGGTTTACGGTTCAACACTTTGGTGTCCACTGGATCCACATGTAATTATCTCGCTCAATTTGGCTTCAACACTAAAAATATATTTTAATAAAATCTTCATAAAGTTGTTATGGGCCCATAATGATCTAGAGCTGGACGTTTATACTGTGTGTGTGTGTGTGTGTGTGTGTGTGTGTGTGTGTGTGTGTGTGTGTGTGTGTGTGTGTGTGTGTGTGTGTGTGTGTGTGTGTGTGTGTGTGTGTGTGTGTGTGTGTGTGTGTGTGTGTGTGTGTGTGTGTGTGTGTGTGTGTGTGTGTGTGTGTGTGTGTGTGTGTGTGCTGTAAACAAGGAATCACTACACTACCAAACCTCAGCACCACTACACTACCAAACATCAGCATCACTACACCATCTACCAAACCTCAGCATCACTACACTACCAGACCTCAGCATCACTACACCATCTAACAAACCTCATAATCACTATACATTCTAACAAACCTCAGCATCATTCTTACCATCTACCAAACCTCAGAATCACTACACAATCTACCAAAACTCAGCGTCACTACACTATCAAACCTCAGCATCACTACACCATCTAACAAACCTCATAATCACTATACATTCGAACAAACCTCAGCATCATTATTACCATCTACCAAACCTCAGCATCACTACACAATCTACCAAACCTCAGCATCACTGCACTACCAAACCTCAGCATCACTACAGCATCTAACAAACCTCATAATCACTATACATTCGAACAAACCTCAGCATCATTATTACCATCTACCAAACCTCAGCATCACTACACAATCTACCAAACCTCAGCATCACTACACTACCAAACCTCAGCATCACTACACCATCTACCAAACCTCAGGATCACTACACAATCTACCAAACCTCAGCACCGCTACACTACCAAACCTCAGCATCACTACACCATCTAACAAATCTCAAAATCACTATACATTCTAACAAACCTCAGCATCATTATTACCATCTACCAAACCTCAGCATCACTATAAATTCTAACAAACCACAGCATCATTATTACCATCTGCCAAACCTCAAAGTCACTACACAATCTACCAAAACTCAGCATCACTCCACTTCCAAACCTCAGCATCACTACCCCATCTCACAAACCTCAAACCTCAGCATCTCTAATAAACATCAGCATCACTATTACCATATAGCAAACCTCATCATCTCTACCAAACCTCAGCATCACTATTACCATCTAACAAACCCCAGCATAACTATACCATCTAACAAACCTCAGCATCACTACAGCATCTAACAAACCTCATAATCACTATACATTCGAACAAACCTCAGCATCATTATTACCATCTACCAAACATCAGCATCACTACACTACCAAATCTCAGCATCACTACACCATCTAACAAACCTCATAATCACTATACATTCTAACAAACCTCAGCATCATTATTACCATCTACCAAACCTCAGAATCACTACACAATCTACCAAAACTCAGCGTCACTACACTATCAAACCTCAGCATCACTACACCATCTAACAAACCTCATAATCACTATAAAATTCGAACAAACCTCAGCATCATTATTACCATCTACCAAACCTCAGCATCATTATTACCATCTACCAAACCTCAGCATCACTACAGCATCTAACAAACCTCATAATCACTATACATTCGAACAAACCTCAGCATCATTATTACCATCTACCAAACCTCAGCATCACTACACTACCAAACCTCAGCATCACTACACCATCTACCAAACCTCAGGATCACTACACCATCTACCAAACCTCAGCATCACTACCCCATCTCACAAACCTCAAACCTCAGCATCTCTAATAAACATCAGCATCACTATTACCATATAACAAACCTCATCATCTCTACCAAACCTCAGCATCACTATTACCATCTAACAAACCCCAGCATAACTATACCATCTAACAAACCTCAGCATCATTATACCATCTAACAAATCTCATTATCCCTACACCATCTAACATACCTCAGCATCATTATACCATCTACCAAACCCTCAGCATCACTACACAATCTACCAAACCTCAGCATCACTACACTACCAAACCTCAGCATCACTACACCATCTACCAAACCTCAGGATCACTACACAATCTACCTAACCTCAGCATCACTACACAATCTACCAAACCTCAGCACCGCTACACTACCAAACCTCAGCATCACTACACCATCTAACAAATCTCAAAATCACTATACATTCTAACAAACCTCAGCATCATTATTACCATCTACCAAACCTCAGCATCACTATAAATTCTAACAAACCTCTGCATCATTATTACCATCTGCCAAACCTCAAAATCACTACACAATCTACCAAAACTCAGCATCACTCCACTTCCAAACCTCAGCATCACTACCCCATCTCACAAACCTCAAACCTCAGCATCTCTAATAAACATCAGCATCGCTATTACCATATAACAAACCTCATCATCTCTACCAAACCTCAGCATCACTATTACCATCTAACAAACCCCAGCATAACTATACCATCTAACAAACCTCAGCATCATTATACCATCTAACAAATCTCATTATCCCTACACCATCTAACAAACCTCAGCATCATTATTACCATCTACCAAACCTCAGCATCACTACACAATCTACCAAACCTCAGCATCACTACACTACCAAACCTCAGCATCACTATTACCAACTAACAAACCCCAGCATAACTATACCATCTAACAAACCTCAGCATCACTACAGCATCTAACAAACCTCATAATCACTATACATTCGAACAAACCTCAGCATCATTATTACGATCTACCAATCCTCAGCATCACTACACTACCAAACCTCAGCATCACTACACCATCTAACAAACCTCATAATCACTATACATTCTAACAAACCTCAGCATCATTATTATCATCTACCAAACCTCAGAATCACTACACAATCTACCAAAACTCAGCGTCACTACACTATCAAACCTCAGCATCACTACACCATCTAACAAACCTCATAATCACTATACATTCGAACAAACCTCAGCAACATTATTACCATCTACCAAACCTCAGCATCACTACACCATCTAACAAACCTCATAATCACTATACAATCTACCAAACCTCAGCATCACTGCACTACCAAACCTCAGCATCACTACACCATCTAACAAATCTTAAAATCACTATACATTCTAACAAACCTCAGCATCATTATTACCATCTACCAAACCTCAGCATCACTATAAATTCTAACAAACCTCATCATCTCTACCAAACCTCAGCATCACTATTACCATCTAACAAACCCCAGCATAACTATACCATCTAACAAACCTCAGCATCACTACAGCATCTAACAAACCTCATAATCACTATACATTCGAACAAACCTCAGCATCATTATTACGATCTACCAAACCTCAGAATCACTACACAATCTACCAAAACTCAGCGTCACTACACTATCAAACCTCAGCATCACACCACCATCTAACAAACCTCATAATCACTATACATTCGAACAAACCTCAGCAACATTATTACCATCTACCAAACCTCAGCATCACTACACCATCTAACAAACCTCATAATCACTATACAATCTACCAAACCTCAGCATCACTGCACTACCAAACCTCAGCATCACTACAGCATCTAACAAACCTCATAATCACTATACATTCGAACAAACCTCAGCATCATTATTACCATCTACCAAACCTCAGCATCACTACACAATCTACCAAACCTCAGCATCACTACACTACCAAACCTCAGCATCACTACACCATCTACCAAACCTCAGGATCACTACACAATCTACCAAAACTCAGCATCACTCCACTTCCAAACCTCAGCATCACTACCCCATCTCACAAAACTCAAACCTCAGCATCTCTAATAAACATCAGCATCACTATTACCATATAACAAACCTCATCATCTCTACCAAACCTCAGCATCACTATTACCATCTAACAAACCCCAGCATAACTATACCTTCTAACAAACCTCAGCATCACTACAGCATCTAACAAACATCATAATCACTATACATTCGAACAAACCTCAGCATCATTATTACCATCTACCAAACCTCAGCATCACTACACCATCTAACAAACCTCATAATCACTATACATTCGAACAAACCTCAGCATCATTATTACCATCTACCAAACCTCAGCATCATTATTACCATCTACCAAACCTCAGCATCACTACACAATCTACCAAACCTCAGCATCACTGCACTACCAAACCTCAGCATCACTACAGCATCTAACAAACCTCATAATCACTATACATTCGAACAAACCTCAGCATCATTATTACCATCTACCAAACCTCAGCATCACTACACAATCTACCAAACCTCAGCATCACTACACTACCAAACCTCAGCATCACTACACCATATACCAAACCTCAGGATCACTACACAATCTACCTAACCTCAGCATCACTACACAATCTACCAAACCTCAGCACGTCTACACTACCAAACCTCAGCATCACTACACCATCTAACAAATCTCAAAATCACTATACATTCTAACAAACCTCAGCATCATTATTACCATCTACCAAACCTCAGCATCACTATAAATTCTAACAAACCTCAGCATCATTATTACCATCTGCCAAACCTCAAAATCACTACACAATCTACCAAAACTCAGCATCACTCCACTTCCAAACCTCAGCATCACTACCCCATCTCACAAACCTCAAACCTCAGCATCTCTAATAAACATCAGCATCACTATTACCATATAACAAACCTCATCATCTCTACCAAACCTCAGCATCACTATTACCATCTAACAAACCCCAGCATAACTATACCATCTAACAAACCTCAGCATCACTACAGCATCTAACAAACCTCATAATCACTATACATTCGAACAAACCTCAGCATCATTATTACCATCTACCAAACCTCAGCATCACTACACTACCAAACCTCAGCATCACTACACCATCTAACAAACCTCATAATCACTATACATTCTAACAAACCTCAGCATCATTATTACCATCTACCAAACCTCAGAATCACTACACAATCTACCAAAACTCAGCGTCACTACACTATCAAACCTCAGCATCACTACACCATCTAACAAACCTCATAATCACTATACATTCGAACAAACCTCAGCATCATTATTACCATCTACCAAACCTCAGCATCATTATTACCATCTACCAAACCTCAGCATCACTACACAATCTACCAAACCTCAGCATCACTGCACTACCAAACCTCAGCATCACTACAGCATCTAACAAACCTCATAATCACTATACATTCGAACAAACCTCAGCATCATTATTACCATCTACCAAACCTCAGCATCACTACACTACCAAACCTCAGCATCACTACACCATCTAACAAACCTCATAATCACTATACATTCTAACAAACCTCAGCATCATTATTACCATCTACCAAACCTCAGAATCACTACACAATCTACCAAAACTCAGTGTCACTACACTATCAAACCTCAGCATCACTACACCATCTAACAAACCTCATAATCACTATACATTCGAACAAACCTCAGCATCATTATTACCATCTACCAAACCTCAGCATCATTATTACCATCTACCAAACCTCAGCATCACTACACAATCTACCAAACCTCAGCATCACTGCACTACCAAACCTCAGCATCACTACACCATCTAACAAATCTCAAAATCACTATACATTCTAACAAACCTCAGCATCATTATTACCATCTACCAAACCTCAGCATCACTATAAATTCTAACAAACCTCATCATCTCTACCAAACCTCAGCATCACTATTACCATCTAACAAACCCCAGCATAACTATACCATCTAACAAACCTCAGCATCACTACAGCATCTAACAAACCTCATAATCACTATACATTCGAACAAACCTCAGCATCATTATTACCATCTACCAAACCCCAGCATCACTACACAATCTACCAAACCTCAGCATCACTACACTACCAAACCTCAGCATCACTACACCATCTACCAAACCTCAGGATCACTACACAATCTACCTAACCTCAGCATCACTACACAATCTACCAAACCTCAGCACCGCTACACTACCAAACCTCAGCATCACTACACCATCTAACAAATCTCAAAATCACTATACATTCTAACAAACCTCAGCATCATTATTACCATCTACCAAACCTCAGCATCACTATAAATTCTAACAAACCTCAGCATCATTATTACCATCTGCCAAACCTCAAAATCACTACACAATCTACCAAAACTCAGCATCACTCCACTTCCAAACCTCAGCATCACTACCCCATCTCACAAACCTCAAACCTCAGCATCTCTAATAAACATCAGCATCACTATTACCATATAACAAACCTCATCATCTCTACCAAACCTCAGCATCACTATTACCATCTAACAAACCCCAGCATAACTATACCATCTAACAAACCTCAGCATCACTACAGCATCTAACAAACCTCATAATCACTATACATTCGAACAAACCTCAGCATCATTATTACCATCTACCAAACCTCAGCATCACTACACTACCAAACCTCAGCATCACTACACCATCTAACAAACCTCATAATCACTATACATTCTAACAAACCTCAGCATCATTATTACCATCTACCAAACCTCAGAATCACTACACAATCTACCAAAACTCAGCGTCACTACACTATCAAACCTCAGCATCACTACACCATCTAACAAACCTCATAATCACTATACATTCGAACAAACCTCAGCATCATTATTACCATCTACCAAACCTCAGCATCACTACACTACCAAACCTCAGCATCACTACACCATCTACCAAACCTCAGGATCACTCCACTTCCAAACCTCAGCATCACTACCCCATCTCACAAACCTCAGACCTCAGCATCTCTAATAAACATCAGCATCACTATTACCATATAACAAACCTCATCATCTCTACCAAACCTCAGCATCACTATTACCATCTAACAAACCCCAGCATAACTATACCATCTAACAAACCTCAGCATCATTATACCATCTAACAAATCTCATTATCCCTACACCATCTAACATACCTCAGCATCATTATACCATCTACCAAACCTCAGCATCACTACACAATCTACCAAACCTCAGCATCACTACACTACCAAACCTCAGCATCACTACACCATCTACCAAACCTCAGGATCACTACACAATCTACCTAACCTCAGCATCACTACACAATCTACCAAACCTCAGCACCGCTACACTACCAAACCTCAGCATCACTACACCATCTAACAAATCTCAAAATCACTATACATTCTAACAAACCTCAGCATCATTATTACCATCTACCAAACCTCAGCATCACTATAAATTCTAACAAACCTCAGCATCATTATTACCATCTGCCAAACCTCAAAATCACTACACAATCTACCAAAACTCAGCATCACTCCACTTCCAAACCTCAGCATCACTACCCCATCTCACAAACCTCAAACCTCAGCATCTCTAATAAACATCAGCATCACTATTACCATATAACAAACCTCATCATCTCTACCAAACCGCAGCATCACTATTACCATCTAACAAACCCCAGCATAACTATACCATCTAACAAACCTCAGCATCATTATACCATCTAACAAATCTCATTATCCCTACACCATCTAACAAACCTCAGCATCATTATTACCATCTACCAAACCTCAGCATCACTACACAATCTACCAAACCTCAGCATCACTACACTACCAAACCTCAGCATCACTACACCATCTACCAAACCTCAGGATCACTACACAATCTACCTAACCTCAGCATCACTACACAATCTACCAAACCTCAGCACCGCTACACTACCAAACCTCAGCATCACTACACCATCTAACAAATCTCAAAATCACTATACATTCTAACAAACCTCAGCATCATTATTACCATCTACCAAACCTCAGCATCACTATAAATTCTAACAAACCTCAGCATCATTATTACCATCTGCCAAACCTCAAAATCACTACACAATCTACCAAAACTCAGCATCACTCCACTTCCAAACCTCAGCATCACTACCCCATCTCACAAACCTCAAACCTCAGCATCTCTAATAAACATCAGCATCACTATTACCATATAACAAACCTCATCATCTCTACCAAACCTCAGCATCACTATTACCATCTAACAAACCCCAGCATAACTATACCATAGAATTACAACCCACAAACTACTCAAGGAATATGGCTACCTAAATATGGTCCCCAATCAGAGACAACGATAATGATTGAGAACCAATCTAGGCAACCATAGACATATAAACACCTAGACTTACAAAACCCTCTAGACATACAAAAACCCCTAGACAATACAAAAACTAAACAAACCACCCTTGTCACACCCTGACCTAACCAAAATAATAAAGAAAACAAAGATAACTAAGGTGGAATGAAAGGTCATGTCTACTCTATGGGAAACTCCTGTAGGAGGAAGTTACCTCTAATCATTCTTTGTGTCAGTTCAAATGGATTGGTTTCTTTTGTACTTTAAAGGGGAAAAAATGTTTTTATCCTGTTTTTCTTCTTAACTGTAATATCAAATTATGACTACAGAACATTTGTATTTGTATTTATTATGGATCCCCATTAGTGGCTGCCAAGGAAGCAGCTACTCTTCCTGGGGTTTATTATGGGTCCCCATTAGTGGCTGCCAAGGAAGCAGCTACTCTTCCTGGGGTTTATTATGGATCCCCTTTAGTGGCTGCCAAGGGAGCAGCTACTCTTCCTGGGGTTTATTATGGATCCCCATTAGTGGCTGCCAAGGGAGCAGCTACTCTTCCTGGGGTTTATTATGGATCCCCATTAGTGGCTGCCAAGGGAGCAGCTACTCTTCCTGGGGTTTATTATGGATCCCCATTAGTGGCTGCCAAGGGAGCAGCTACTCTTCCTGGGGTTTATTATGGATCCCCATTAGTGGCTGCCAAGGGAGCAGCTACTCTTCCTGGGGTTTATTATGGATCCCCATTAGTGGCTGCCAAGGGAGCAGCTACTCTTCCTGGGGTTTACTATGGATCCCCATTAGTGGCTGCCAAGGGAGCAGCTACTCTTCCTGGGGTTTATTATGGATCCCCATTAGTGGCTGCCAAGGGAGCAGCTACTCTTCCTGGGGTTTATTATGGATCCCCATTAGTGGCTGCCAAGGGAGCAGCTACTCTTCCTGGGGTTTATTATGGATCCCCATTAGTGGCTGCCAAGGGAGCAGCTACTCTTCCTGGGGTTTATTATGGATCCCCATTAGTGGCTGCCAAGGGAGCAGCTACTCTTCCTGGGGTTTATTATGGATCCCCATTAGTGGCTGCCAAGGGAGCAGCTACTCTTCCTGGGGTTTATTATGGATCCCCATTAGTGGCAGCCAAGGGAGCAGCTACTCTTCCTGGGGTTTATTATGGATCCCCATTAGTGGCTGCCAAGGGAGCAGCTACTCTTCCTGGGGTTTATTATGGATCCCCATTAGTGGCAGCCAAGGGAGCAGCTACTCTTCCTGGGGTTTATTATGGATCCCCATTAGTGGCAGCCAAGGGAGCAGCTACTCTTCCTGGGGTTTATTATGGATACCCATTAGTGGCAGCCAAGGGAGCAGCTACTCTTCCTGGGGTTTATTATGGATCCCCATTAGTGGCTGCCAAGGGAGCAGCTACTCTTCCTGGGGTTTATTATGGATCCCCATTAGTGGCAGCCAAGGGAGCAGCTACTCTTCCTGGGGTTTATTATGGATCCCCATTAGTGGCAGCCAAGGGAGCAGCTACTCTTCCTGGGGTTTATTATGGATCCCCATTAGTGGCAGCCAAGGGAGCAGCTACTCTTCCTGGGGTTTATTATGGATCCCCATTAGTGGCAGCCAAGGGAGCAGCTACTCTTCCTGGGGTTTATTATGGATCCCCATTAGTGGCTGCCAAGGGAGCAGCTACTCTTCCTGGGGTTTATTATGGATCCCCATTAGTGGCAGCCAAGGGAGCAGCTACTCTTCCTGGGGTTTATTATGGATCCCCATTAGTGGCTGCCAAGGGAGCAGCTACTCTTCCTGGGGTTTATTATGGATCCCCATTAGTGGCAGCCAAGGGAGCAGCTACTCTTCCTGGGGTCCAAACATATGTAAGCACTTACATGACATATACAACAAAAAATAAAACATTACATCATATAACATTATTACACCACTACATATCAACAATACAAAATGTATAATACCACCATACAAGAACGTATGTGCAGGCATGTGTCTGCACCTTTGTGTGTGTCTCTTCACGGTCCCTACTGTTCATAAGGTGTATTATTTTTACATCAGTTACCTGATGTGGAATAGAGTTCTACGTAGTCATGCTCCCGCATGGTTCAGCAGTCTAAGGCACTGCATCTCAGTGTTAGAGGCGTTACTACAGACCCTGGTTCAGCGGTCTAAGGCACTGCATGTCAGTGTTAGAGGCGTTACTACACACCCTGGTTCAGTGGTCTAAGGCTCTCCATCTCAGTGCTAGAGGCGTCACTACAGACCCTGGTCCAACGGTCTAAGGCTCTCCAAGTCTGGTTCATCCTTGGGAGCCATTGGTCTTGGCCATAGTCGAGTTTGGAGTGTGACTGTTTGAGGTTGTTGACAGGTGTCTTTTATACTGATAACAAGTTCAAACAGGTGCCATTAATACAGGTAATGAGTGGAGGACATAGGAGCCTCTTAAAGAAGGTCTGTGAGAGCCAGAAATCTTGCTTGTTTGTAGGTGACCAAATACTTATTTTCCACCATAATTTGCAAGTAAATTCGTTACAAATCCTACAATGTGATTCTCTGGATTTTTTTTCCTCATTTTGTCTGTCATAGTTGAAGTGTACTTATGATGAAAATTACAGGCCTCTCATCTTTTTAAGTGGGAGAACTTGCACAATTGGTGGCTGACTTTTTTGCCCCAATGTACTTTGGTGCAAAAAGTGCAATTCAATCCTAGAACTACAGCAAAGGACCTTGTGAAGATGCTGGAGGAAACAGGTACAAAAGTATTTATATCCACAGTAAAATGAGTCCAATATCGACATAACCTGAAAGGCCTCTCAGCAAGGAAAAAGCCATTGCTCCAATATCGCCATAACAAAGCCAGACTAAGGTTTGCAACTGCACATGGGGACAAAGCTCGTACTTTTTGGAGGAATGTCCTCTGGTCTGATGAAACAAAAATAGAACTGTTTGGCCATAATGACCATCGTTATGTTTGGAGGAAAAAGGGGGAGGCTTGCAAGCCGAAGAACACCATCCCATCTGTGAAGACCCCAAGCATACTTCCAAAGTTGTGGAAAAATGGCTTAAGGACAACAAAGTCAATGTATTGGAGTGGCCATCACAAAGCCCTGACCTCAATCCTATAGAAAATGTGTGGGCAAAACTGGTAAAGCATGTGTAAACAAGGAGGAATACAAACCTGACTCGCGTACACCAGCTCTGTCAGGAAGAATTGTCCAAAATTCACCCAATTTATTGTGGGAAGCTTGTAGAAGGCTATCCGGAAAAGTTTGACCCAATTTAAACAATTTAAAGGCAGTGCTACCAAATACCAATTGAGTGTATGTAAACTTCTGACCCACTAGGAATGTGATGAAATAAATAAAAGCTGAAAGAAATCATTCTCTCTACTATTATTCTGACATTTCACATTCTTAAAATAAGGTGGTGCTCCTAACTGACCTAAAACAGGGAATTTTTTACTAGGATTAATAGTCAGGAATTGTGAAAAACTGAATTTAAATGTATTTGGCTAAGGTGTATGTAAACTTCCGACTTCAACAGCAATTAATGACACTATTTAGTACTGTGCATCTCCCATAGTCTGTTCTGGACTTGGGGACTGTGAAGAGACTTCTGGTCACATGTCTTGTGCGTTATGCATGGGTGTCCAAGCTTTGTGCAAGTATTTTAAACAGACAGCTCAGTACATTCAGCTCAGTACACTCAGTACAACACTTCTTACAAAAACAAGTAGTGATGAAGTCAATCTTTCTTCCACTTTGAGCCATGAGAGATTGACCTGCATGTCATTAATGTTAGCTCTCCATGTACTTTTAAGGGCCGTGCCTCCCTGTTCTGAGCCAAATGCAATTTTCCTAAATCCTTCTTTGTGGAACCTAAGTTTACTAAGGGTTGGTAACAGGCTGATTGGTCGGCTATTTGAGCCAGTAAACGGGGCTTTACTATTCTTGAGTAGCGGAATGACTTTATCTTCCCTCCAGGCCTGTTGTTTTCAGGGTGACATTTCATCCACGTGATTATGTAATCAAGGGAACCACATTTCAACATAGACAAACATTGTATAAAATATGTTGAATTTGTACCTTTAAAACAATGTCAGATTTACATCATTTTATCCACTATCAGAAAAAAAGAACAATAGCAGCTTCCATTTGGTCTCCAATCCAGGGTTTTAACCAAGCCTAGTTGATCTAATCCAGGGTTTTAACCAAGCCTAGTTGATCTAATCCAGGGTTTTAACCAAGCCTAGTTGATCTAATCCAGGGTTTTAACCAAGCCTAGTTGATCTAATCCAGGGTTTTAACCAAGCCTAGTTGATCTAATCCAGGGTTTTAACCAAGCCTAGTTGATCTAATCCAGGGTTTTAACCAAGCCTAGTTGATCTAATCCAGGGTTTTAACCAAGTTTAGTTTATCTAATCCAGGGTTTTAACCAAGCCTAGCTGATCTAATCCAGGGTTTTAACCAAGTTTAGTTTATCTAATCCAGGGTTTTAACCAAGCCTAGTTGATCTAATCCAGGGTTTTAACCAAGCCTAGTTGATCTAATCCAGGGTTTTAACCAAGCCTAGTTGATCTAATCCAGGGTTTTAACCAAGCCTAGTTGATCTAATCCAGGGTTTTAACCAAGCCTAGTTGATCTAATCCAGGGTTTTAACCAAGCCTAGTTGATCTAATCCAGGGTTTTAACCAAGCCTAGTTGATCTAATCCAGGGTTTTAACTAAGCCTAGTTGATCTAATCCAGGGTTTTAACCAAGCCTAGTTGATCTAATCCAGGGTTTTAACCAAGCCTAGTTGATCTAATCCAGGGTTTTAACCAAGTTTAGTTTATCTAATCCAGGGTTTTAACCAAGCCTAGCTGATCTAATCCAGGGTTTTAACCAAGTTTAGTTGATCTAATCCAGGGTTTTAACCAAGTTTAGTTTATCTAATCCAGGGTTTTAACCAAGCCTAGTTGATCTAATCCAGGGTTTTAACCAAACCTAGTTTATCTAATCCAGGGTTTTAACCAAGCCTAGATGATCTAATCCAGGGTTTTAACCAAGCCTAGTTTATCTTTGATATTTATCACTGACTATTACCAATGTGCTATTGTGAGAATTATTATTGAGAGATGTCTTAATAACTAAATAGATTAATTGTTGCTATCAAAGTAATTCCATAGGTTAGGTTTATCAGAGCAAATTAAATGTAACCCTAGATTATAAATTACATATCATCAATATTTAGGCCTTTATAGTATTTGGGAAGTCATCAACAGCTATGGTTTCAGTTCAATGCAGCATTCAACTTAAAACAATACATATAAACCTAGGGTTTCAAGCTTTGGTTGATTTCAAATGTAATCTTAAAGTGAATCATTAATATGTTGAATTATTGTCTCCATCTCAACCAAAAAGATGTGTTATTGAATAGGAATAAATCAAATAAAATGTTAGTCCTATTCAATTACTTGTTAAATCATTTAGATTTTTGGTTGAGATGGAGAAGTGAATGCAAACATATCGATTATTAATTTGTACACAAACTGGAATTAAAGCCAGACTAAGTCTGTGGTACAGATGGAACTACCCACGCAGAAGATACATCTCCTTCAAATGTTGATATTTGGTTGCGTTGACAACCAAACACAATTCTATATTACTTCTGTAATACAGCAAATAGCTTAAAGTTTAGAACATCTCACAAATGTATGTAATATTCCAACTTAATGAGTTACACACCCATGACCACATGTTAAGGTTACTGTAACGTCTTCTTATGTAATCATATAAAGAGTGCATGTTCCGGATAGGAGATGTTCACAATACCTGTATTAACCTGTATTAACATCTACAGAATCTCAAACAGCACTGGTCACTGCACCATGTACTTGTAATAGAATCTCAACTGCATTCAAGGTCATTTAGTTCTGCTATGAGATGAAGCACAGTGATATCATATTAAATCGGCCATTGATTTTCCATAGGAATTTTGTTATGCTTTTGCGTGGTTGAAAGCATAGTGATAACACAGTGGAAATTCAACTAACATTTGGCTGTATTTTTGAGTGCGTGCATTCGGGAACTATTCAGACCCCTTCCCTTTTTCCACATTTTGTTACATTACAGCCTTATTCTAAAATGGATTCAAATTATTTATTTCCTCAATCAATCTCCACACAATACCCCATAACGACATCACAATACCCCATAATGACATCACAATACCCCATAATGACAATGCGAAAACAGGTTTTTAGAAATCTTTGTAAATGTAATCAAAATAAGAAACACTAATACGTTATTTACATACAGAACCAGTCAGAAGTTGGGACACGTCTACTCATTCACGGATTGTTCTTTATTTTTATTATTTTCTACATTGTAGAATAACAGTGAAGACATCAAAACCATGAAATAACACATATGGAATCATACAGTAACCAAAAAAAGCGTTAAATAAATCTAAAAAATATTTATAGTAGCCACCCATTGCCCATTCATAGTAGGCCATTTATAGTAGCCACCCACCCATTCATAGTAGGCCATTTATAGTAGCCACCCATTGCCCATTCATAGTAGGCCATTTATAGTAGCCACCCACCCATTCATAGTAGGCCATTTATAGTAGCCACCCACCCATTCATAGTAGGCCATTTATAGTAGCCACCCATTGCCCATTCATAGTAGGCCATTTATAGTAGCCACCCACCCATTCATAGTAGGCCATTTATAGTAGCCACCCATTGCCCATTCATAGTAGGCCATTTATAGTAGCCACCCATTGTCCATTCATAGTAGGCCATTTATAGTAGCCACCCATTGCCCATTCATAGTAGGCCATTTATAGTAGCCACCCACCCATTCATAGTAGCCACCCATTGCCTGAAGAATGCTGTGGTAAGTGTGCCTTGAATTCTAAATAAATCACAAACAGAGTCACCAGCAAAGCACCTCCACACCATCACACCTCCTCCTCCGTGCTTTACTGTGGGAACCACACATGCGGAGATCATCTGTTCACATCTCACAAAGACACGGAGGTTGGAACCAAAAATATCCAATTTGTACTCATCAGAGAAAAGGACAGATTTTCACTGGTCTTATTTCCATTGCTCATATTTCTTGGGCCAAGCAAGTCTCTTCTTGTTATTGGTGTCCTTTAGTAGTGGTTTCTTTGCAGCAATTCGACCATGAAGGCCTGATTCACACAGTCTCCTCTGAACAGTTGATGTTGAGATGTGTCTGTTACTTGAACTCTGTGAAGCGTTTGTTTTGGCTGCAATCTGAGGTGCAGTTAACTCAAATGAATTACCTTCTGCAGCAGAGGTAAATCTGGGTCTTCCTTTCCTGTGGCGATGAAAGCCATTTTCATCATAGCGCTTGATAGTTTTTGTGACTGCACTTGAAGAAACTTTCAAAGTTCTTGAAAAGAAATTCCGCATTGACAGCCCTTCATGTCTTTCTCTTGAGTGTAGGGGGCAGTATTTTGATGTTTGGATGAAAAACGTACCCAAATGAAACTGCCTATTTCTCGGGCCCAGAATCTAGAATATGTATATAATTGTCAGAGTAGGATAGAAAAGACTCTAAAGTTTCCAAAACCTTCAAAATATTGTCTGTGAGTATAACAGAACTGATATTGCAGGCGAAAACCTGAGGAAAATTCCAACCCGGAAGTGCTGTTTTTCTTGAAAGATCCTTGTTCCATTGCCTGCCTTCGCTCCATTTAAAGGGATATCAACCAGATTCCTTTTCCTATGGCTTCCCCATGGTGTGAACAGTCTTTAGACAAAGTTTCAGGCTTTTATTTTGATAAATGAGCAAGAAAGATCACATCGCATCATTGTATGGCTGGGTGCCAGCAGCGTTTTGCAACAACTTGGAGCAGACATTATCTCTCTCTCTCCTATTGAAGAAGCTACAGTCCCGGTTGGAATATTATCGATTATATTTTGTAAAAACAGCCTGAGGATTGATTATAAAAAAACATTTGACATGTTTCTACGAACTTTACGGATACTATTTGGAATTTTTATCTGCCCAGTCGTGACCGTTCGAGCCTGTGGATTTCTGAACATAACGCGCCAACCAAATGGAGGTATTTTGGATATAAAAATAATCTTCATGGAACAAAAGGAACATTTATTGTGTAACTGGGAGTCTCGTGAGAGCAAACATCCGAAGATCATCAAAGGTAAGCGATTCATTTTATTGCTTTTCTGACTTCCGTGACCAATCTACTTTTTATCTACTGTTTGTAATGTTTTGTCTGCTGAGAGAGAAGTCCTTACATAAACGCTTGGTATGCTTTCCCCGAAAGGCTTTTTTGAAATCTGACAGGCCAGGTGGATTAACAACAAGCTAAGCTGTGTTTTGCTATATTGCACTTGTGACTTCATAATTTTTTTTATATTTGTAGTAATTTAATTTGAATTTGGCGCTCTGCAATTCAGCGGATGTTGACGAAAATGATCCCGGTAAAGGGATGGGTGCATCAAGAAGTTTTTAAAGTAATGATGGACTGTCATTTCTCTCTGCTTATGTATGCTGTTCTTGCCATATTGTGGACTTGGTGTATCTTCTGTATACCACCCCTACCTTGTCACAACACAACTGACTCAAACACATTAACAAGGAAATAAATTCCACAAATGAATTTTTTTCCACAAATGACCTTAGTTATCTTTGTTTTCTTTATTATTTTGGTTAGGTCAGGGTGTGACGAGGGTGGGTATGTGAGTTTTCGTATTGTCTAGGGTTTTTTGTATACCTAGAGTTTTTGTAAGTCTAGGTATTTGTATGTCTATGGTGGCCTGAATTGGTTCCCAATCAGAGGCAGCTGTTTATCGTTGTCTCTGATTGGGGACCATATTTAGGAAGCAATATTCCCTTGGGTATTTTGTGGGTTCTTGTCTATATATAGTTGCCTGTCTGCACTAGTTGTATCGCTTCACGTTTCGTTCGGTCATTTTGTCATTTTGCTCGTTTGTTCAGTGTTCATTCTAAAATAAAGAGGAATGTACACATACAGATCTGGGGAAGGGTACCAAAATGTTTATACAGCATTGAAGGTCTCCAAGAACACAGTTGCCTCCATCATTCTTAAATGGAATAAGCTTGGAACCACCAAGACTCTTCCTAGAGCAGACCACACAGCCAAACTGAGCAAACGGGGGAGAAGGGCCTTGGTCAGGGAGGTGACCAAAAACCTGATGGTCACTCTGACAGAGCTCCAGAGTTCCTCTGTGGAGATGGGAGAACTTTCCAGAAGGACAACCATCTCAGCAACACTCCACCAATCAGGCCTTTATAGTAGTGCGGCCAGACGGGGAATCTACTCCTCAGTAAAAGGCACATGACAGCCGGCTTGGAGTTTGCTAAAAAGCAACTAAATGACTCTCAGGCCATGAGAAACAAGATTATCTGGACTGATGAATCCAAGATTTAATTAACAATTTGGCCAGAATGCCAAGAGTCACATGTGGAGGAAACCTGGCACCATCCCTTCGGTGAAGCTTGGTGGTGGCACCATCATGCTGTGGGGATTTTTTTTCGGCGGCAGGGACTGGGAGACTAGTCAGGATCAAGGGAAAGATGTTTTATTTTTTTAAATGTAACCTTTATTTAACTAGGCAAGTAGGTTAAGAACATATTCTTATTTACAATGACGGCCTACACCGGCCAAACCCAGATAACGCTTGGCCGAATGTGCACCGCCCTATGGGACTCCCAATCACAGCCAGTTGTGATACAGCCTGGATTCGAATCAGGGTTTCTCTAGTGACACCTCTAGCACTGAGATGCAGTGCTTTAGACTGCTGCACAACTCGTGAGTGTACAGAGCAAAGTACACAGAGATGCTTGATGAAAACCTGCTCCAGAGCACTCAAGACCTCAGATTGCGGCAAAAGTTCACCTTCGAACAGGACAACGACCCTAAGCACAGAACCAAAATAACGCAGGACTGGCTTCGGGACAAGTCTCTGAACATCCTTGAGTGGCCCAGCCAGAGCCCAGACTTGAAGCCGATCGAACATCTCTTGAGGGACCTGAAAATAGACAGCTTGAGATGATCAGAAGACAAGAATGGGAGAAACTCCCTGAATACAGGTATGTCAGGCTTGTAGCATCCTACCCAAGTAGACCAGAGGCTGTAAATTCTGCCAAAGGTGCTTCAATAAAGTACTGAGTAAAGGATCTGAATAGTTATATAAATGTAATACTTCAGTTTTTTTTTATATAAATGTGCAAGCATTTTTAAAATCCTGGTTTTGCTTTGTCATTATTGGGTATTGTGTGTAGACTGATGATGGAATGATTACATTTTAGAAGAAGGCTGTAACGTAACAAAATGTGGAAAAAGTCAAGGGGCTGAATACTTTCCGAATGCACTGTAGGGTGTAATCTCAACCATATCTTACCCAACTATCACTGTTGAAATGACCCTGGTTTATGAGGTTAATCATTTATCATAACTTCCAACTGTGCTTCCATACACCTTTGTTTATGTCCTCTTGTGATTTCCTCACTCTTTGATGAATCATTTAGATAGTTTCCTTCTTTGATAAGTACTTTCATTATTTTTTGTCCACCCATCTGCATCCACCACTTGAAGGCCTGTACTCCGTGCTGCTCAATAGCCCTCCGGCTGCCATGAGAACTCACCTGAATGCAGGAAGAGATTTTACCGGTGACATCCTCAATATAATATTCATTCAGTAGTTTGAAAGAATATGACTTTTTTTTAGAGTGGAAAAAACTGCAGCACTATATGAAGATTTATTCCTACTTTCTGAGCAAGAAACATGATGGCATGTAGGCTGACAGGGTTGGAAACATGACTTAGCATGTAGACTGATAGGGTTAGAAACATGACTTAGCATGTAGGCTGTTAGGGTTGGAAACATGACTTAGCATGTAGGCTGATAGGGTTATAAACATGACTTAGCATGTAGACTGATAGGGTTAGAAACATGACTTAGCATGTAGGCTGTTAGGGTTAGAAACATGACTTAGCATGTAGGCTGATAGAGTTAGAAACATGACTTAGCATGTAGGCTGATAGGGTTATAAACATGACTTAGCATGTAGACTGATAGGGTTAGAAACATGACTTAGCATGTAGGCTGTTAGGGTTAGAAACATGACTTAGCATGTAGGCTGATAGGGTTAGAAACATGACTTAGCATGTAGACTGTTAGGGTTAGAAACATGACTTAGCATGTAGGCTGATAGGGTTAGAAACATGACTTAGCATGTAGACTGTTAGGGTTAGAAACATGACTTAGCATGTAGGCTGAATATGTGCAGCTAGATTATTGTCCATTTTGGATTAGTCTCATGCCAGGTTTGGTTCTGGGTACATACAGAGCCTGTATTTAGAGGCTGAAATGTAGCCCATTTCTGAATGGCGATACTGTGTGTTCTGTGCTAAACACACCACAGCACCACAGTGCAATGCACCAGCTGTCAGAGCAGCTCACAGATCACTGCACCTGCACATAGCCCATCTGTAAATAGCCCATCCAACTCCCTCATCCCCATACTGTATTATTTATTTATCTTGCTCCTTTGCACCCCAGTATCTCTACTTGCACATTCCTCTTCTGCACATCTATCACTCTAGTGTTTAATTTGTATATTGTAATTACTTCGCCACCATGGCCTATTTAATGCCTTTACCTCCCTTATCCTACCTCATTTGCACACACTGTATATAGACTTGTTCTACTGTATTATTAACTCTATGTTTGTTTATTCCATGTGTAACTGTGTTGTTGTCTGTGTCGAACTGCTTTGCTTTATCTTGGCCAGGTCGCAGATGTAAATGAGAACATGTTCTCAACTAGCCTACCTGGTTAAATAAAGTTGAAATAAAAAATAAAATAAAATAAATTCTTCTTCTTCATTTCTTTTAACGGGCTGTCAGTACATGGAACTGTTTTGTGGGAGTATTCTAAGAGTATTATAACAATACAGGACTCATCTAGCAGCTCCTCGTAATGTGTATTGTTGACGGGTGTTGTGGTCTGCATTCCCCAGACTCATTTATTGTTGACGGGAGTTGTGGTCTGCATTCCCCAGACTCATTTATTGTTGACGGGAGTTGTGGTCTGCATTCCCCAGACTCATTTATTGTTGACGGGAGTTGTGGTCTGCATTCCCCAGACTCATTTATTGTTGACGGGAGTTGTGGTCTGCATTCCCCAGACTCATTTATTGTTGACGGGTGTTGTGGTCTGCATTCCCCAGACTCATTTATTGTTGACGGGAGTTGTGGTCTGCATTCCCCAGACTCATTTATTGTTGACGGGTGTTGTGGTCTGCATTCCCCAGACTCATTTATTGTTGACGGGAGTTGTGGTCTGCATTCTCCAGACTCATTTATTGTTGACGGGAGTTGTGGTCTGCATTCCCCAGACTCATTTATTGTTGACGGGAGTTGTGGTCTGCATTCCCCAGACTCATTTATTGTTGACGGGAGTTGTGGTCTGCATTCCCCAGACTCATTTATTGTTGACGGGAGTTGTGGTCTGCATTCCCCAGACTCATTTATTGTTGACGGGAGTTGTGGTCTGCATTCCCCAGACTCATTTATTGTACTGACGGGAGTTGTGGTCTGCATTCCCCAGACTCATTTATTGTTGACGGGAGTTGTGGTCTGCATTCCCCAGACTCATTTATTGTTGACGGGAGTTGTGGTCTGCATTCCCCAGACTCATTTATTGTTGACGGGAGTTGTGGTCTGCATTCCCCAGACTCATTTATTGTTGACGGGAGTTGTGGTCTGCATTCCCCAGACTCATTTATTGTTGACGGGAGTTGTGGTCTGCATTCTCCAGACTCGTTTATTGTTGACGGGAGTTGTGGTCTGCATTCCCCAGACTCATTTATTGTTGACGGGAGTTGTGGTCTGCATTCTCCAGACTCGTTTATTGTTAACGGGAGTTGTGGTCTGCATTCTCCAGACTCGTTTATTGTTAACGGGAGTTGTGGTCTGCATTCTCCAGACTAATTTATTGTTAACGGGAGTTGTGGTCTGCATTCTCCAGACTCGTTTATTGTTAACGGGAGTTGTGGTCTGCATTCTCCAGACTCGTTTATTGTTAACGGGAGTTGTGGTCTGCATTCTCCAGACTAATTTATTGTTAACGGGAGTTGTGGTCTGCATTCCCCAGACTCATTTATTGTTAACGGGAGTTGTGGTCTGCATTCCCCAGACTCATTTATTGTTGACGGGTGTTGTGGTCTGCATTCCCCAGACTAATTTATTGTTGACGGGTGTTGTGGTCTGCATTCCCCAGACTCATTTATTGTTGACGGGTGTTGTGGTCTGCATTCCCCAGACTCATTTATTGTTGACGGGTGTTGTGGTCTGCATTCCCCAGACTCATTTATTGTTGACGGGTGTTGTGGTCTGCATTCCCCAGACTCATTTATTGTTGACGGGTGTTGTGGTCTGCATTCCCCAGACTCATTTATTTTGTGCTTCGGTCACCCAACATTTCAAAGGGGAGAAATTGTCTTTGAGAACCTTTTTTGTTATTTAAAAAAAAATGTTGTTGTTTTGTTAATGGTTTGTTCCAGTATTGTATTGTTAATGGTTTGTTCCAGTATTGTATTGTTAATGGTTTGTTCCAGTATTGTATTGTTAATGGTTTGTTCCAGTATTGTATTGTTAATGGTTTGTTCCAGTATTGTATTGTTAATGGTTTGTTCCAGTATTGTATTGTTAATGGTTTGTTCCAGTATTGTATTGTTAATGGTTTGTTCCAGTATTGTATTGTTAATGGTTTGTTCCAGTATTGTATTGTTAATGGTTTGTTCCAGTGTTGTTTTGTTAATGGTTTGTTCCAGTGTTGTATTGTTAATGGTTTGTTCCAGTGTTGTATTGTTAATGGTTTGTTCCAGTGTTGTTTTGTTAATGGTTTGTTCCACTGTTGTTTTGTTAATGGTTTGTTCCAGTGTTGTTTTGTTAATGGTTTGTTCCAGTGTTGTTTTGTTAATGGTTATGTTTGACTTTAAAATACAAAATATATTTTTTTCTCCAAAAATTATTTGATCGGAAAGGAAATAACCCAATGATATACTTAGGGCTAGAAACATCATGGACAGGGATGGTGGTAGGTTTTAGTTTTGCATCATGGACAGGGATGGTGGTAGGTTTTAGTTTTGCATCGTGGACAGGGATGGTGGTAGGTTTTAGTTTTGCATCGTGGACAGGGATGGTGGTAGGTTTTAGTTTTGCATCATGGACAGGGATGGTGGTAGGTTTTAGTTTTGCATCGTGGACAGGGATGGTGGTAGGTTTTAGTTTTGCATCGTGGACAGGGATGGTGGTAGGTTTTAGTTTTGCATCGTGGACAGGGATGGTGGTAGGTTTTAGTTTTGCATCATGGACAGGGATGGTGGTAGGTTTTAGTTTTGCATCATGGACAGGGATGGTGGTAGGTTTTAGTTTTGCAGTTTTAGTTTTAACCTTATAAATTAGGAGTTAATGCCTAATTTGACCTTAAACATCTTGAAATTTGACGTGATATGTGGTTGTTCCACCTAGATATCTGCACTAACTGTAAATCACTCTGGATAAGAGCATTTGCTAAATGACTAAAATGTCAAATGTCAATTTCATTCTATTCATTGTATATGACCATTACACACATGTTAAGTTTGTTTATATACATGTCTGGCTTTGTATATAATGTTACTATAGAGTATATACAGTCAGGGACTGTGTTTCAATGGATTATGTATAAATCTGGCTAATGAAGATGTCTGTTAGAGTGAAATTACATAACATGCTGTTGCACAGGGAAATATTTGCATTTTGTACAATACTGAGAGGGAAGAGAGAGAGATTGAGGGAGAGAGAGATTGAGGGAGAGAGAGAGATTGAGGAAGAGAGTGAGATTGAGGGAGAGAGAGAGATTGAGGGAGAGAGAGAGATTGAGGCAGAGAGAGATTGAGGGAGAGAGATTGAGGGAGAGAGAGATTGAGGGAGAGAGAGAGATTGAGGCAGAGAGAGATTGAGGGAGAGAGAGAGATTGAGGGAGAGAGAGAGATTGAGGCAGAGAGAGATTGAGGAAGAGAGTGAGATCGATGGAGAGAGAGATCGAGGGAGAGTGAGATTGAGAGAGAGAGAGAGATTGAGGGAGGAGAGGTTTAGGGAGAGAGAGATTGAGGGTGAGAGAGGTTGAGGGAGAGAGAGATTGAGGGAGAGAGAGATTGAGGGAGAGAGAGAGATTGAGGGAGAGAGAGATTGAGGGAAAGAGAGATTGAGGGAGAGAGAGATTGAGGGAGAGAGAAAGAACGAAGAGAACGGGTGGGTTGTTTTGTATCTTTTCATCTCCATCTCTCCTCCTCCACCCGTGAAGCCCTGCTCGGAGGGTGGCGTTGGGCTGACATTGGCAGGGTCCATTGTAGGAACCCATCTGGTGGCAGACATGACAGGAGAGAACCTGCTAATTAGATCCTTCTGTAGAGGGGTGGGCTCACCAGCATTCCCCGTCAGGGAGAGAAGAAGAGATGGAGGGAGGGAGGAAGAGATGGAGGGAGGAGGAGTGGGAATGAGGGAGGAAGGGATAGAGTGATGCACTGGGTTTATAGGCCTAATGAACAGGTTGCGGAAGAAGTAGGAGGGGGGAAGAGATAAAGGGACGCACAGGGGTATAATGAAAGAGGTTGGGTAAGAAGGGAGGTGGGTAGGGGGAATAGATAGATGGACTCACATGGGATACGATGCTCTAATTCCTCCCTTTATGTAGAGAGAATTGGAGAATCTATGAAATGTTCCATTAGAACTGTGGAACACCTGTATGGAATGTTACAATGTGGCTTTATGAAATAGTAGGCTTACATGGATGTCAGAGGGGCTGTGAATAGTGTCTACTCTTTCCGTGCACTTGTTGTTTAATGATGGATATCTGGTATGTGTTGTGAAATGCCACACTACAGACTCATGTAAATACCTTCTCAACAGAGGAAGCTGATGGGAGGAGCTATAGGAGGACTGGCTCATTGTAATGGCTGGAATGGAGTACATGGAACAGTGTTGGATACCGCTCCATTTATTCCATTCCAGCCATTACAATGAGTCAGTCCTCCTATAACTCCTCCCATCAGCATCCACTGCTTCTCAACCACCACAGTGTGCCATAACAGTAGGTGTAATGTAATTGTTAATCTGCATAACAGAATGCTTTAGCCAGCTAGTCATATGTCAAAAAAACACAACTGTGTAGCGATGCTGAAATGTGTAAAGAAGCCCAGCATCAGAACCCATGTAGAGTTGAGCCAGGCATTGTTGTTACAACCATGTACACAGTACTATCACCATCTTCTTGTACTGATCCTGTTTGATCCTATCCCACCTGCTGTACATGCAGTGCCTTGGGGTGAAGTGGCTGGCTTGGGATTTGGAGAGGGGATGGTAGCCTACACCTCACCACCCAGTCATTTGGGGAACTCAGTAATTTGATCTTTGAGTGGGAATGTGGTCTAATGACTGCTGCTGAGTTTGCTGTGTATAAACAGCTCCGTCCTGAGGGAGGGCCATGACTGACACTGCTCTCTGCTGGGGCTTTGATCCACTCATTATAGCTCTCTCTCTGTGTCTGTCTGTGTCTGTGTCTGTGTCTGTGTCTGTGTCTGTGTGTGTGTGTGTGTGTGTGTGTGTGTGTGTGTGTGTGTGTGTGTGTGTGTGTGTGTGTGTGTGTGTGTGTGTGTGTGTGTGTGTGTGTGTGTGTGTGTGTGTGTGTGTGTGTGTGTGTGTGTGTGTGTGTGTGTGTGTGTGTGTGTGTGTGTGTGTGTGTGTGTGTGTGTGTGCCTGCATGTTTCTCTGTCTGACCCAGCTGTAAGCTTCAGTTAAGTCTAATTATATCCCATGTCAATGTATGCATTGCCACAGTGAACCGTGAGTCAATTATTTCCAGGTTGGTGATTGTGAAACAGCTTCAGTTCAAGGTAAAGACACCTCACCCCAGGCCATTAGTATGCTGGCAGGAAGTTGGAAGGGCAATTTCACCCTACATGCCTCTGGAACCAAACGCCTTCAGGATCTGAGAGAGAGAGAGAGAGAGAGGACTTCTTCACTGCCTGTTTATGGAATCCTACTGAGTCCTGTCATCACCTTTACCATGCCCACTGATAGGCTGGGTGGAATTTATCCCCCCCCAGAAGACATAGCCTCTACTCACCCCAAGGGACTTCATGTCAATCCTAAAGGTTCTGAGGGTGGGCTCCCAAGTGGTTCAGCAGTCTAAAGCTCTGCATCTCAGTGCTAGTGGTGTCACTACAGACCCTGGATCAGCGGTCTAAGGCACTGCATCTCAGTGCTAGTGGTGTCACTACAGACCCTGGATCAGCGGTCTAAGGCACTGCATCTCAGTGCTAGAGGGGTCACTACAGACCCTGGATCAGCGATCTAAGGCACTGCATCTCAGTGCTAGTGGTGTCACTACAGACCCTGGATCAGCGGTCTAAGGCACTGCATCTCAGTGCTAGTGGTGTCACTACAGACCCTGGATCAGCGGTCTAAGGCACTGCATCTCAGTGCTAGTGTTGTCACTACAGACCCTGGATCAGCGGTCTAAGGCACTGCATCTCAGTGCTAGTGGTGTCACTACAGACCCTGGATCAGCGGTCTAAGGCACTGCATCCCAGTGCTAGAGGCATCAATACAGACCCTGGAACAGCAGTCTAAGGCACTGCATGGGGGGGTCATGGTAGATAAGATAAGAATTTTGTTAACTGACTTGCCTGGTTAAATAAAGGTGAAATAAATATGGTAATAGCCACCTGCACCTTGTTCACTGCTCAGTGGAGTATTTATTATGTATCCTCTTGGGACTGGTGGGTAGCTGCTATCCTTGCACACAAGTGGCTTGAAAGACACATCCCAACCAATCAAATTCCCTATAGCGAGTGGCATTGGCCATAGTGATGCATTTCTGCCTTGCCTGTGTGAGCCAACTAACTCTCTGCTTGGCATTCCAAATGAACTCCCTGCAGGATTACAAACAATAAATATGGAAATCCAAACATGATAGCTGAAGCTTTTGTCTTGCTGCCTTGTGACTATTGCAGTTTAGTCAAGTATCACTTCTGCATAAATAGACTGATCTGAGCACAGAAACAATCAGATATGAGCTATTTCAAGAGGCAGTGGCATTTACTATAATATACTGAATTGAGCTCAAAGCATTTTTCTGATAAGACAGTACATGGGCATCTGTGCAAGCAATTAGGCTCAAAAGACAGAATAATATTATTTTAAGAATGCAACCTTTTAGAATATGAATCCATTGAGAATGTGTGACACGTGATGCCACACGAGCCCTGTGCCACTGCCAACCCCACGTGACTTGGCTCAGCATTTTCACCCTGAGCGATAAACAAGGAGTCAAAAGCTCACTGTACAGTAGTGAGATCATTTCTTCTTTTCGGAAGACATTTAGCAAAAAGCCGCGTCCTCCTCTCCTTTTCATGTAGGATGCGGGTGCCCTTGGTTACCGAGTAACTCTCACATCTATTTGGCGCTCCCGAATATCGAGCTGGGACCGCGCAGCGCGCTCTGATAGAGCTCGTGTTTGGTGGAAAGACCTCACGAAAAGGCAAGTAGAGAACGTCAAACGTGCAGCGCTGACCGAGCAGCCTAGCGGAGGAGGAAACTGAAGAAAAAAGATGAACATGTGAACGGACTGAAAATGCTGAAGGATCTTTATGTTGGGAAATGTAATTCTGAAACGAATCAAAGTATTACACTATAAGGATATCTGCAAGGACTATTTACAACTGCAAGCAAAGTGCACAGAAATATTTTATCCAGATTTTTCCTAAAGAAAATAACGGGATTTGTTGGGGGAATTTGCATCTCGCCAAGGCAGGTGAGTCACAGGCAACACTTGATTAAGAACTTAGGATATTTTTAGGGTGACATTTGGCTGGAATTACTGTAAATGTAGAGTCTCATTAGCCTATTTGATTATGTGCCTGCTGTATTTTACGTTGCAGTGAGACACGGATGTGTTCTATTCAGCCGGTGCTGAACCTGGACATCGTGTCCTGTGATACGAGTGTCTTTGAATTTGAGTGTCGCGGACAGAGAGAGAGAGAGACAGAGCTACGTGAAATTTGAGCGCAAAGTTAAAGGACAGTCTGGTCTCATGCCTTGTGAGAATGTATTCTAGTGCTGGGAACGAAATCAGATGGTTGAATACCGATGGTGTCCGTCCCCGTTTAGTGATGGTGAAATTGAGCACTTGTTACTTAAGCTATGCTCTGCCTGTCGCTGACTTGTCTGTGCCGTGCGTTACCGCTGTGACTGATCATTCTATGCGCTAGGTCTACTGAAGGTCTACACATTCCCAAATATATGGCCATAAATGTGGCTGCCAGCGGAGAGAGGAATCTTTATTTCGGTATAGGCCTACTGCAAGTACATCTCTCTGGTGAAACGGGTGGGTGTACAGCCCTGCTGTAGCCGCTTTCAGTTGCCCAATATGATCGTCCACAAGTTTTAACCAGATGTATAGATTTTTGGGGTGTTTTTGGAGTCTTGGTTCGATCAAGTTCAAGTTATGCGTAAAATGTGACCCTGTTTGTTTTGAGGACCTTTATGTATTATAATCACAGGTAGGCATGTATTAGTCATGCTATATTTACGCTAATAATCATTCACGTTATTATGACGTTTGTTACTAGCCGAAGCTACTGTTAATTACTAGTGTTTTATTGACTTGTTTATTTTATTACACAGTTAGTACATGGTTATTACAGTGTGCTCTGAGCCTCTGCCGTTCTGCTACCTTCAAGTGTCAGTAAATGATTACGTGAGTCCACCTGTCTGCGTCTCTATGTGCCCGCTAAAACGATGCGGCTTTGCCTAGAGGAGAGCAGAGCTCTGCTCATCTCACGTCCATGAATTAACCCTCTGTGTTTGTTATAGGCTACTCAAATAATGCATATTCATGGTTTATTTTTTGTGACTTTATGAAATATCGAAAACGAGAACGACTTCTTTCACTGTGAGAAAGCTATGTTATCATGGAAGTTGTAGGGCTATAATTACAAGCTCATAATATAAGTAAATTGGCTTATTTTAGCATATAAACCATCTGGTTTCCCTGAATGTATTCTCTTTGCTCTTCTCCCAAATTTCCCGTCGTTTAGCACGCTGAGTAAAATGGTCTCATTGTAGTCTTGCAGGGGGTGAAGGAAGAATTAACTTAGAGAGCTGAATTGCAATGGGTTAGAGTGGAAGAAAGGGGAGGGGGAGAGAGGAGAAGGGGGAGAGAGGAGGAGGGGGAGAGAGGACGAGGGGGAGAGACAATGTCACACAAGGAGTTGTCATGGTGATTCAGTGAATAAGCAATTGTTTCCCCCTAAAACCAAAGAATTTCTACGAATTTCCCCTTCCTATTACCGCTATTTCTTACTTTTTAAATAAGCCTATAGCTCAAAGGAGCAATTAGCTACAGAAGTATAGAAGCATAGAAGCATAGAAGCATAGAAGCATAGAAGCATAGAAGCATAGATGCTTTTGATGTTTGACTTCTATTGCATGTTTGAATTGCCATTCTGTCTCCCAATATAATGTCCTTTTCCTATGATCCTTTGCATGCATCTTTGACGTGAGAATGTACTGTGTCTATTTAGATTTGATGGTGTGTGTGTCTAGTATCGTGGACAGATTATATATGCTATTGATGTGCATTTTCCCTCTGTCCCCTTCTCCATTCCTATTCCTGTCCGGTAGCCTAAACCAGTCTTTTCCCAGTTCCCTGCTCTTTCAAATCCCATTCTCCTACTAATAGATTATGGGTTGTTTTTGCTTTTCTCCCATGCACCAGTCATGACAACGTCATTCATCTCGTGAGAAAGGGCCCAAGCTATTAAGTCATACACTTTTGATGACATCATTCATACAGTTATGCAGGAACTAACATGTTAGACAAAGCAATATAAGGGCTTGTAAGTTAGAGTTTTGGGGTAATCAAATACATGGGGTAATCAAATAATAGTCAAATATATTATTTTAAGTATTTTATTATGTCACACACATACACACACAGGAGAGAGGGAGACTCTGAAGCGACCCAAGTATTTTAGACAGTTGTAGTAATTGCCCAAAGCAGGGCAGAGATCCTGATGTTATAGTGTGTCTCACAGCATTATAGAGGTAGCTGTCGGCAGAAAAGGTCATTCAGGCTTTGGTCTGCCCTACCACAGATCCACCTGAGTAGGGCTCAAAATCCTAACATGATGGATTCTGGGTTGTCTCCTCCAAGCCTCCTGGTGGAGATGCTGCCAGGTTCCTGTTTAGGCCTCCTGGTGGAGCTGCTGCCAGCTTCCTGTTTAGGCCTCCTGGTGGAGCTGCTGCCAGGTTCCTGTTTAGGCCTCCTGGTGAAGCTGCTGCCAGGTTCCTGTTTAGGCCTCCTAGTGAAGCTGCTGCCAGGTTCCTGTTTAGGCCTCCTAGTGAAGCTGCTGCCAGGTTCCTGTTTAGGCCTCCTGGTGGAGCTGCTGCAGGGTTCCTCTTTAGGCCTCCTGGTGGAGCTGCTGCAGGGTTCCTGTTTAGGCCTCCTGGTGGAGCTGCTGCCAGGTTCCTGTTTAGGCCTCCTAGTGAAGTTGCTGCCAGGTTCCTGTTTAGGCCTCCTAGTGGAGCTGCTGCAGGGTTCCTGTTTAGGCCTCCTGGTGGAGCTGCTGTCAGGTTCCTGTTTAGGCCTCCTGATGAAGCTGCTGCAGGGTTCCTGTTTAGGCCTCCTGGTGGAGCTGCTGCCAGGTTCCTGTTTAGGCCTCCTGGTGGAGCTGCTGCCAGGTTCCTGTTTAGGCCTCCTGGTGGAGCTGCTGCCAGGTTCCTGTTTAGGCCTCCTGGTGGAGCTGCTGCCAGGTTCCTGTTTAGGCCTCCTAGTGAAGCCGCTGCCAGGTTCATGTTTAGGCCTCTTGGTGGAGCTGCTGCCAGGTTCCTGTTTAGGCCTCCTAGTGAAGCCACTGCCAGGTTCCTGTTTAGGCCTCCTAGTGAAGCTGCAGCCAGGTTCCTGTTTAGGCCTCCTAGTGAAGCCACTGCCAGGTTCCTGTTTAGGTCTCGCTGCTGCCAGGTTCCTGTTTAAGTCACGCTGCTTCCAGGTTCCTGTTTAGGCCTCCTGGTGGAGTTGCTGCCAGGTTCCTGTTTAGGCCTCCTAGTGAAGCTGCTGCCAGGTTCCGGTTTATGTCTCGCTGCTGCCAGGTTCCTGTTTAGGTCTCCTGGTGAAGCTGCTGCCAGGTTCCTGTTGAAGTCTCGCTGCTGCCAGGTTCCTGTTTAAGTCTCGCTGCTGCCAGGTTCCGGTTTAAGTCTCGCTGCTGCCAGGTTCCTGTTTAGGTCTCCTGGTGAAGCTGCTGCCAGGTTCCTGTTTAAGTCTCGCTGCTGCCAGGTTCCTGCTCAGAGGCTTTGGTCATGTCAAGAGAGGGAAAGACGTGGTAAAATGCACAGAATAGGCTTATGTATTGGTTATGTGTGTGTGTGTGTGTGTGTGTGGGTGGGGGGTTGTTGTTGTGTGTGTGTGTGTGTGTGTGTGTGTGTGTGTGTGTGTGTGTGTGTGTGTGTGTGTGTGTGTGAGCTTCATTCTCCCTGACAGGCTCTGGCTGACCTTGTCTAAAAATATCTCTTATATTGATGTAAAGTAAAGCCTCTGAGCACTCAGGCCTCCTCACACTCTACCCTCAAGACAAACCTGCCAGTGTCCTGGCCAACACATGTTTTTCTCTCTTCCATTGATGGAGAGAAGGAGAGAACATCAACAAGAAGAGCAACAACAAAAAACGCTGGTTTTGACATTTCTTTACAAATAAGCAGATCGTAAAGAAATGCAATTCTGAGATGTCTCGAACCTTAGTATCAAACAGGTGCACTATCTTCACGTCCCTTTTCAAATGTCACTTTTCTCATCCCAGTTCCTGCCTGTCTGTTCACAGTCGGAGAGGGGAAGATGGGAGTGGATAATTTAGAGAGAGAAATCAATCTTTAACTTATTGTCAACAGGGCTGGGCGATATAGATAAAATATCATATCACGGTATTTTCAGAGTTTTTGATGGTGTGACAGTATTTTATGTTTTTGAATAACACAAAATGTTGATTTATGAGTAGTGAGTGATCCTAGGGTGGAAGTACAAAGTTATTTCAATGGTTTTTTCTCTATTCTGATGGTTTTAGACTGTTCAATTCAACTTCAACCAGAAATGGATTTCTGCATTTTCATACATTTCTGCATTTCCTGCACTCATTTGAGATCATTTCCACACTGTCACGTAGGGCAGTACTGTACTGGCAAAAACAATCTAGGCCTTAATTTGAACCAAATATTGCAATTATGATTTGACTTGAGATCTAGATCAAAACACTTGGGTGAACTGTTAGAACCATGGAAAAATTATGATTATTATAATTTTATAGTTAGAAGATAATAGTGGGCACTTTGAATAAAGTGTTGTTTGACATGACAATGACTGAAGATGCCGGGGAGGAGTTATTGTGACAGGGTATGGACCAAAGTCCTAGGGGACCCTGCAATCTTTGGCTACATTAGCTACTTCAAATTGCTAACATATTCATACTTCGCCTAATCCTCTTTGGTTTAGAATACACTGTTTCAAAAACAACATGCTGATTTAGGCCTTCACCATCACTGGTATCAGGCTGTATGGCTAGCTACGTTTGCACTGACTCAGAACATTTATTAGCGATTAGCATTAGCGGCTAACACGATTTAGCCAGAACTTGCTAAGAAAAGACAAACTAGCTGATTGCAGATGTAAGAAACACAAACTAATAGTGTAATTGTGGCCTGTAGATTTATATTAAGAAGCAAAGTGAAAACGGCATCATAGTCATCAACATTGTTGTATGAATGCAAGGGTTTTGTAGTTGAGGAACAACTCATGCGCTCCTTGAGTGAAGACGGCGGGTGTAGGTCTGTGTGGAAAGTGGCATGGCGGGTGTAGGTCTGTGTGGAAAGAGGCATGGCGGGTCTAGGTCTGTGTGGAAAGAGGCATGGTGGGTCTAGGTCTGTGTGGAAAGAGGCATGGCAGAGAGAGAGAGCGAGAGGGGCGAGAGAGAGAGAGAGAGAGAGAGAGAGAGATCAAGTAGTGGAGTAAATTATAAAAATGGACGTTACACACTGGCATATCACATATAACAAATCAAAAAATTCAAATACCGTTATTGAAGGTAAAGTAAAATGCAAACCGGTCCGTGCGTCAAATATGGTATACCACCCAGTCCTAACACACACACACACACACACACACACACACACACACACACACACACACACACACACACACACACACACACACACACACACACACCCCTGAGAGCTAGCTGATGAGACAAGAAGAAGACAAATCCGTTAAAGCTAAGTTAAATTGGTGAAGAGGTGGCCTGGGGATCTGTCCTTTAATCCTCCTAGTTAAATTGGTGAAGAGGTGCCCTGGGGATCTGTCCTTTAATCCTCCTAGTTAAATTGGTGAAGAAGTGGCCTGGGGAACTGTTCTTTAATCCTCCTAGTTAAATTGGTGTATATGAAGAGGTGGCCTGGGGTTCTGTCCTTTAATCCTCCTAGTTAAATTGGTGTATATGAAGAGGTGGCCTGGGGTTCTGTTCTTTAATCCTCCTAGTTAAATTGGTGTATATGAAGAGGTGGCCTGGGGTTCTGTCCTTTAATCCTCCTATCCAATGCTATGGATACACCCTGAATAAGGAATAGTTCTGCCCTGGTGCAACTAATTTCCTCTATGTACAAGGGAACATTTACACTCATTGTCAAACCTTATACTTAGAAAGCTAATATTGCATCATTTATAATGCTATCTATACACTCAGGACATATACACACTAGAGGTCGACCGATTAATCGGAATGGCCGATTAATTAGGGCCGATTTCAAGTTTTTATAACAGTTGGAAATCGGTATTTTTGGACGCCAATTTATTATTATTATTATTAAATTTTTATTTTTTTTGACACCTTTATTTAATCTTTATTTAACGAGGCAAGTTAGTTAAGAACACATTCTTATTTTCCATGACTGTCTAGGAACGATGGGTTAACTGCTTGTTTAGGAGCAGAACCACAGATTTTTAACTTGTCAGCTCAGGGATTCAATCTTGCAACCTTACGGTTAACTAGTCCAACGCTCTAACCACCTGCCTGACGAGGAGCCTGCCTGTTACACGAATGCAGTAAGAAGCCAAGGTAAGTTGCTAGCTAGCATTACACATAATCAATCATAATCACTAGTTATAACTACACATGGTGGATGATATTACTAGTTTATCTAGCGTGTCCTGCGTTGCATATAATCGATGCAGTGCGCATTCGCGAAAAAGGACTGTCGTTGCTCCAATGTGTACCTAACCATAAACACCAATGCCTTTCTTAAAATCAATACACAGAAGTATATATTTTTAAACCTGCATATTTAGCTAAAAGAAACTCAGGTTAGCAGGCAATATTAACCAGGTGAAATTGTGTCAGTTTGGGCCGTCTGGCTCATTGCGAACTAAGTTGCCAGAATTATGACATAACATTGAAGGTTGTACAATGTAACAGGAATATTTAGACTGATGGATGCCACCCGTTAGATAAAATACGGAACGGTTCAGTATTTCACTGAAAGAATAAACGTCTTGTTTTCGAGATGATAGTTTCCGGATTCGACCATATTAA